>NW_023458788.1:81327-90207 GCF_013731165.1 Rhagoletis pomonella
AATCTGATTAAGTTGTCTAGTTTGTCCGAATTTGGAACCAACCACCAATTGTAAAAATTATTTTGTGTTTTACGCTTATAAAAAGCACATAAATTAAAAGAAAAATTATAATTATTGTTATTAGTAATACATAAACTGGGAACTTTTACAACCCAGCGCACATGAGCAGAGGGGTATTAAAACCTAATTTGTAAAACGTATGTTGGTATAGATCTTAATGAAAATGCACACCAAATTTCTTAGATTGATGAGCAAACCCGACATAGCCATACCCGATTAACTGGCTTTGTGTGCACAGGGAAATTCCACCATAAATTAATTAATCACCACACCTACTTAATCAAATTAAGAGTTAATGATTAAAAATTAATTTTTTTAATCGCGGTTGCGATTTACTGTTTAATCAAATTAAAATTAATCATGATTAGCTGTAATCGGATTAAATTGAATCGAATTAACTAATTGATTAAAAAATTAATCGATTAGTGCCAACACTGCTATTGACTAACCAACATTTCACAGATATGTTACCAACGGCTTTAACTGACGCAAAACCAGATTTTGAAAATTTGGCCAAAGAATATTTTGAATTTTCTTTAATATCTATCTTACGTACATTAGAGTCATAATAAAATTAATGTTTTTCATTTCTAATAATAATTTTATTTAAATAATTTATTTTTCTTTTTTTTATGTCTCTTTGTAGCATTTAGAATTTACATGTGGCTCTTCTCGGCCTCGGCCTTGCCCACCCCTGGTCTATACTAATATATATTTCGAAAGCCTTTTTTTCTGTTCGCAAAGCTCGAGATCAGCTGTACCGATTTTTTGAAATTTTTGTTATAGGTTCTGGATGGACTCATTGTTTTAAGCATAAAAAAAGTTTAATTACTTCTTAAAAATGGAACTTCAGGACTTTAAAAATTCTATAGAATTTAACATACATACCCACATAACAGCGCTGCTCAGCTGCAAATCACAAACGAGAGCGCCCTCTGCTGTTAATTCGTACGGAATACAGCGCAAAGCAAAATTTATGTATACATATACATACGGGCTAATGTTAACGCTAATGTTTATTCTTATGTTAAAAAAACAAACACATATGTACGTACATACAGTTCATGGAGAAATAATGTAGGCAAATATGTATGTAGAGTATGTTACCCCAAGGAGAAACTAACATTGCTGTTAGCACTTACATTTGTATATGCATATTTATGTACATACCAGGGATGTTGCGAATATTTGCATTCGCATTCGTTATGCGAATGATTCGCATCATTTCACACAATCGCATTCGCATCAAATGATCGGATGTTTTGCGAATGCGAATGTGTACATGGGCAGAGAGTCCACTCTAATATTGTTGAAATGGCTCTAAGTCTGTCTAACCAGGGTGCGGACAATAACTGGCTTTTCGCTTGAGGCGCTAAACCGTTAAGTAATATACCAAGCAAATTGATGGGCCTTCAACAAGTACTGCTAAACGTCTTATAAGCGACCTAGAAATAATTTTAGATTCCTCCAGTGAAAGCGAAGGCTCGGCTGTAGAATCTGGAGACTTTAGAAAATGTAAAATTAAAGCTCAATTGAAGTCCTATCTTAAAGAATATCGAGCTTATCTCGGCGAAAATCCTCTCGATTGGTGGAAAACTAAACTAAAACAAGTAAGAGCAGCGCTGTCTTCGGCTATCCCGTAGGCTTCATACCTTTTATGAACATCTGAAAATTTTACTTTAACAGATTACTGCATTTGAAAAAATTTATATATTACATACACATATAAAAAATCATATCTAAACAATCAGAGGTATGGAAGATATACATACCTTATATAGCACCAATCTAAGTGATTTTGACTGCTGTTTGATCGGTATGTAAACCGGTAACACAATTTATTGGGTTTAGCTTCCTACATAAAGGAGATATATCGCAAAAACTGGTATCTGAATAATCAGTGGTATAGGAGATAAAGCTTAAAAAGCATAGATTTTGACGTTTTTTTCAGTAGACTGTGTAAATTTATCGGTTTTAGCTGTCCATATAAAGGAGTTTCACAGTAAAACCCCATATCTGAACAATCAGTTGTATGGAAGCAATAAATATGTTATAGTGACCCGATCTTTGTTCATTTTACTGTTAATTTTCTGTTGATAATGAGTGAAAATATCGCGAAATTTCATGTTTCTATCTGCATAAATGGAGAAGTTATAATAAAAAATCTCATATCTGAACAATCAGTTATATGGAGGCTATATGTTATAGCCACTCGATCTTCGCCATTTTAACTGTAAGTATTCTTTTGATAATGGGTGACAACAGTGCAAAATATCATGTTCCTACCTAAATAAATGGAGGAGTTATAACGAAAAATCTTATATCTGAACAATCAGTTGTATGGGTGCTATAGATTATAGTGATCCGATCTTTGTAATTTTCCCTGTAAGTATTCTGTTGTAAATGGGCGGAAGTATTGCAAAATTTCATGTTCCTAACTGCTTAAATCGAGAAGTTATAGCGAAAAATCTCATATCTGAAGAATCAGTTGTATGGGAGCTCTTCAAAAGAGTCACAACTCAAAATAATACGTTTGTCAGAAAACGAGAAAAACTATTTCTTAGCACATGATAGTCATATGGACAAGTGCGACTTTACCTTAGGTTTTTTTGACAAATTATAGCATTAATTTGCTCCAGCTTTTGCTGAAAGGTAAATAAAAGCTCTGTGTACATTTTTAGCGCATAATTTCAATAACAAATTTTGAGTTGTGACTCTTTTGAAGACGGTGTGCGATATGTTATAGTGGTCCGATTATTCCGGTTCCGACAAATTATTAGTGCATTATAAAAATCCACCCACCTACCAAATTTCATCCGGATATCTCGAAAACTGAGAGACTAGATTGCATACAAACAGACAGACAGACGGACATGGCTTAATCGACGAAGCTCGACATTCTGATCATTTAAGTGTACATTTCAATGGGTCTATCTCTTCTAATTGTGGTACTTACCAGAGAACAGCTTTGAGTATGATCGAGCCTTTTTGATCACACTCACTAAAAATCAAGCACAAGCGAACGCCACACTCGGCTACTATGTGTTCGATCGAGATGCATACCCGACAGCTGCTTTGGTTACGAACGAGTCTGTTCGATCACCCTCGCTATAAATTGAGCACAAGCGAACACCACACTCGGACACCCGCAGCTAACCCGAAAATTTGTGTAACAATGAAACGGACACCCGAACATTGCGATAAAATGCAGGACAACAAAGAAATTTACGCTGAAGGTAACTGGCGCCAATATGTTCCCACAAAGCATACGAAAATGTTGTTGCTTTGTGCTTGTGCATACGCAATGAAAAAATTAGAAGCGAAGTAGACAAAAATGTTTTTGCATCTATTTCGTATAGTTTCGCGTGGAAAGCTGTGTGTGTATATATTAGAACACAGCCTAAAACTATGTAGGTACATAAGTACTTTTACAAAAAATAAATGTGCACCGAGTGTATAGGGCTTGGGCATTGCCGATCTACACACATTTATACCTAAATGGATGTAGGCGTCGTGATGCCGCATTTTGTATGAGCAAAAATATAAGAAATGGTTAAATGTACACTTAAACAAACTACCGAAAAATTCAACCTTCTCTTTACCCTCTACGCACAAAAACTAAGAACACCGCGATGAGAAGGCAACATTTTTTGTAGAAACAAAAACGTCATAAGCCAATCAAGAAAATTTTGTGCACACTCGGGTTGAAACTCGAACACCCGGGTATATTGAGCTGCAAAGCACCCGAACACAATCAAGTATGTATGAAAAGCAATCGGGTGTTGTGGCCAACATGTTCGTCTTGAGCTCAGTCGATAACGAACAATACTTCTGCTCGTATACAGAGAACGATGCAAAACGGGTTTTGTTAGATGATCGAGTATACACGAAAATCATGCACCCGCTGCAGATGTCTGGTACTTACAAACATAGGACCAAAGTTATAATACCATTTCATGCTCATGAAAGGTATAAAAATAGGCGTATACTTTTTCCAATATAGAACAATCCTAGGGGGTGAGAGCATTACAGTTCTGACTTTACTGTTTTTGGGCCACCCTAGTGTACATATGCATGTCTTGTTAAACTGTTTTTAACACCCTTTTATTAGCTTCACCTGTATGTTTGTATGTATGTATGTTTGTAACCGACTCCTTTAGACTCGATTTTGACCCACTTTAAACGGACAGATTTAATTCAAACTTTGAACACTTATCAAGAATCAGCGACAATATGATAATTTCATAAATTTATCTCATTATCCTTATTACGATCGCCAGGATTAAATAATTTCCTCACACAGCCTCTGTGTGAGAGCAAGTGAGACAACTACGCTGTCTGCGCATGCGTACCGTCTACTTACTTTCCGACTCGAGCACTCGGCTTATTAGTGTTAATACATTCTATCCCTATCAGTTGCACAGTTGGCCAAGCGGGCTAAGGCGCAAGGCGTAGGCGCGAGACAACGAACTTACCAGACATGATTTCAAATCCCGTCTATTGCGGAAAATAAATGATGTAACGCTATCTTCCACTGCTTGACCGCGGTACTGATATTAATTGCAAAGATGAATCTGGCAATACGCCACTTCTTTTAGCAGTAGAAAATAATCATTTCGATGCTGTGCGAGCATTATTCAATCGCGGAGCCGATTGGGAAAAATAATTTAAATGTTACACCACTGAGTCTCGCTGGTTATGTTGGCAAAATAAAAATCTTTGAATATCTCCTAAATCGGGGTGTCACTGTTAATATAACTTGTACTATTAATGACTGTCGCTGTCGTTAGTAATAGTAATCACGGAAAAAGGATGATCGAGTATCTTCTAAAAATATACAGTTTAAAAAAACTAAAAAACACGCTTTTAAAGCATATCAAACTAAAAAGTAAGAAATAAATATAGTTTAAAAAAACTAAAAAACACGCTTTTAAAGCATATCAAACTAAAAAGTAATAAATAATTCTTAATATAAGTTGAAAATAATAATGAACAAAAAATACTAGTATTATTATGAAAAAGCGTGGGGCGCTCTTTGCCATATTTTTCGTCTATCGAGCAAGCCACACTTTTTCACAATAATACTAGTATTTTTTGTTCATTATTTTTTTCAACTTATATTAAGAATTATTTTTTCCTTTTTAGTTTGGTATGCTTTAAAAGCGTGCTTTTTAGTTTTTTCAAACTATATTTATTTAAGTCAAATCTGTGCACATTCGGTTCACACATTAAAAAACTAAAAGTGAAAGTACATACCAGAGCTGTAAAACTGTGAAATCATTTGAAATTAAAAATCATCAATTTTATGCTATTATGTTTTCATTGAATTTTTCCTTGTTGGGGAATGTGGCTTATAATTTTCCAATTCTACATTCACTCAAAGTAGATACGATTGCACACATTAACATATTCAAAGGAAGATTGAAAAAATTGAATGACGAAACATCAACTTTTAACACTGAATACGTATTCAGATGAATGCAGCTTTTGCTATGTGTGCACACATTCATTCCGTACCAATCAATCGGTATAAATATTCTAAACACACAAAACCCACTGAAAAGTACACAAGGTTGAATTTTATTAAACAGATTTCAAAATTTCAACACAAAACATTGTTTATAGAACGTTATCATTAGTTTTTTTCACTTGAATTTGTATAAGTATTTATAAGAATAAAAAATATTAATTGGAGAAATATTTTTTAGTGAACGTGTCGTTAGAATGTCGTTATGAAAAATATAAATTATTTATGATTTTAACATCTCTGTTTAGAAAATTGTCAGCTTTCCAAATAAGTGTTACCAATGTACCATTAATAATGTATTCTGCATAAATTAGTACATACATATATGTATAAGTTAATATAAACTAACAAATTTAAGAGCTTCTGGTTCTAACATTAGACATACATATACGTTTCATTACTTAATTATAAACATTTTTGATACAAATTTCTTCGTATTTTTTTTCTTCGTTATTGGGTCAAGCAGTTAATGGAAAATCGAATTTGTGGGTTAATGAAGGTTTTTTTTTATTTACAATAAGTCACAAATTATCAACAATTTCCGAATAAAAATATTTAACAAAATTCGTTGGTCTATATTTTCATTAACACTCTTTTCTGTAAGTGCAATATTTAAGAATGCATACCCATTTCATTGCAGAAGGTTTGGCACGCTTTTTAACCCAAGTTTCGGTTTGTTTGTTAACATAAAAACTACATATCGACACCTAAGTGAAAGATCGACCTATATCAGCAGCCAGTTCAAAAACTCCCTATCTAAAAAAACTGTTCAAGAACACCATATTTCAGAAGTTTGTTGAAGAACGCCAGGACCAGGTTATTTATTGTTTAATTTTTGTATTTTCAATACACTGCTGCCCTGCATAAAGGGAAACACGCGTGCCGAATTTTCTTCAGATATCTAAACTTTTGCTAGAGTTATCGTGTACACAAAAAAACGGATAGACAGACAGACGGACATGGACTAATCAACTTTTCTTTTCATTCTGGGCATTTTCGGTATATACATACATATGTACATAAATGTAGTATATATCTATCTCGATTTTGGTTGTTCCAAATATCCGTTACGTGAAAAAAGTTATGGTACCCTCCTGCAGAAGTGCGTAGTAAATATGTTTAAAAAGCAAACTTTTTAATTAATAATTAGTTAAAAAAAAATTTCAATGTAATGGAACTCCTCAACCCCTTTTTAATGAAAACAAGAACCCTTATGAAATTTCGTTTTGAAAGTTTTCAAATTTACTCAAGAAAAAAATTAATAGAAAAAAAATTTTGATAAATTACATTTTATATTCTGCGAGAAAATGTCTAAAATCAATGAAGACCTATGCTGCGAAGGCAGCGAATTATCAACAGAAGATTTTGACGACCTTTTTGAAGTGATTAGTGAGTATGTTTTCGAAGACGAAGACCCAACACCTCAGTCATCCAATGAATATGTACTCGAAGACGAAGGCCCAACACCACAGCCAACGAGAGAATATCTAGATGTGGAAGATTCACATTCATATAACGACACATCTGTTTTTTACGACAGACGCGGGGAAAACGATTTAGCTGAGGAACCATGTGCGCAGGAAACATTATTTGGAAAATATTTCGAAATTTTGGAGAAGGTAGATATCAAATGCAATGGCCGCTTTTTTTTATTAAAATAGAGCACTAATGCAGTGAGCACTTTTAACAATACTTGCTCATGTGTGCTGGCCAAGTTTGTGGTTGCTTTTTTTTATTAAAATATTAATAGCTGGCGAAACATTTTCCAAAATGTAATACATACATATATCTACATGTTTTACTAATAAATTGAATTTAACGAATTCTTTATATTACTAATTTCACTTCAAATTAATGTATGTACGTTGTGTTTAAATGAAAAACAGAAACTAAATACGGCTTTTATTTCTATCTATGCAGTTACATATGTATATGTATGCAAGTATGTATAAGTATATACAATTTGCTATGATGGAGCCCCAGAGGCTGATGATATAAAAATGTGTAGGTATTTAAGACTAACATTAAAAACTACTTGTATACACGAGGCATCAAAAAGCAGAGTGACTTCTTTACCGATTTGGAAAATAAACAAGATGGCTTCAGAAAATCTATAAATATAAAGGAATTGCATACATCCAGAGAAACAACCATTTACAAGTCTATTCTGCGCTGGTAATACAAATTTTGTAACCGGTAAATAAAGTTTCTCTCAATTTTTAAACCCATTTTGCATTCTGTGTACTCTTGTAACCGGTAAATTTCGTTAACATCTCATAAGGTGGTAACAAAATATTTCCCCGTGAAATTTGTAATGCCAGAACTTCCACAATTCTTCATACCTGAATATCTGAATATATTACCAGCATTACCAACGTTCCTAAAATCGCGGTGACATGAACTGGTAACATTTTTTGGTAATAAAATTTTCCGGTTACAAAATCTTCGGTAACGTGCAAAATAGAGAGAATGGGAAACGAAAGATGCCGGTAATGAAATTCGTAAGATTTATCAAGCAAGAGTTTTAAAAACTGTCAATTCTATTGACTCTGTTTTATATTTCTATATATAGTTCACTAGTTTCGAATCTAATATATGTGTATGTATGTATAGAGATGTGTCCTTTGTGCTCGACGGTTGCGATGTTTATTTGGAATAATTTCTCACCATTCATTGGCCATGGTTTAATGACAGAAAACGTCCATACTTACATACACATTGAAATAAAATATTTGTTTTGTTTTTTCAATTCCAGATATGTTTAAACTTTAAAGTATAAAATGTATCAACCCTGGGGAAAAAAGCATTAGTACTGAATGGTAAAAAACGTGTGCATTCATTTTAAATATACAATCATGTCTGTGTGCGAATGCTTCTGTTACATTCACATTCTATACTGAATGTCAATCTACCATTCAATAACACAACACAGTTTCTTTGTTTTCAAGTATTTTAAGCCACTCAGTAATGAAGTTTTTTTTATACAAACAAACAATCAAAATTTTGAAAAGAATGCCGAGTGAATGCAGATCCTACTGATTCAATCATTTTACAGCTCTGGTACATACCATCCATTGCGACAGCGTCACCGCCACCGTCAACATCACCGTCAACATCACCGTCAACGATGCTTATGCGTCAAGTTACTCATTAACTCGCTGATACTCTTCGCGAAATTTGCATTTTACTTTTTCACTTCTTCTTTTAGATTTTCCTCCATTATTTTGCACATTTCGTGTTTCCATAAATATTAAAATTTTCATAGACTGGAAAAATTTACGTTCAAACATGTA
>NW_023458788.1:90217-104432 GCF_013731165.1 Rhagoletis pomonella
ACTCTGAATAGTTGTCATTTGACGCAATCGCATAAGCAAAATTGAAAGTTGAGCTAATTTGAGCGGCACCGTCAGCTTGTTCATGTAACTTACTTCATACAAATACACCTAATCAGCTTTTTTGACAACTGCCGGTGACAGTGACGGCGACGCAATGCACGTTATGTACTTTCACTACTTTCACTTTAAGAATAACTTCTATTTTTGATCGAAGAAATTAAAATCATAGTATAACGATTAAAAATGATCGAAAAAATAAAAATCATAATAGAACGATTAAAGATGATCGAAAAAATATAAATCACAAAATAACGATTAAAAATGATCGAAAAAATAAAAAAAATTATCGAAAAAAAAATCATAAAATAACGATTAAATATTATCGAAAAAATAAAAATCACAACATAACGATTAAATTTTGATTTTTATTATAAAAATCATAAAGGTTACGGTCCCTGCTTTTTTTGAAATATAATATGCCCCTTTTGAACTTTGACTACTAGCTTAAACACTGCACAATAGTCTGGCAGCAACTATTTGCTGGTCAAAAGTCATTTTTTAGAATATCGATAAATCGATTTTTTGTCCCTTCACTAAACTAATTCTGCAGAGTAAAACATTTAGACATCAGCTGTTAAAATTTACATTTCTAATAAAAGTTTACAAATTTATTTCTTTCGTAGTCAGTACTCTTGCAGTTGGAAATGGTATCTATAAGTCTTCGAGTGAGAAAGATAGTTCCAAAAAGAGAATGGAAGTGAATATTTGTGTGATTAACAAAAAAGAAAGCTAACATATGGGCAATTCTTAATTAGTTCGAACTTTCGCATGATTCGCCAGTTTTTCTTCGAACACTTAATTTTCGCTGGTTTATTAACATAAGTCAGGTTAGTGAAAAAGTAAAAATGCATAATTTTATACCCGAGCGCACTTGTGAACAAAGGTATATTAACTTTGTTCACATAACGGTTGTTTGTAACAGCCAAAACCAATCGGGATAGATGTAGACAAATGTATACATAAATGCTCAGAACGGAAACAGAAGTCGATTAAGCCATGTCTGTCTGTCCGTCTGTGCGTTCGCCCGTGTACACGATAACTCGAGCAAAAATTGAGATATCTCGATGAAATTCGGTATATAGATTTCCATTTATCCAAGGTAGGTTGGTATTGAAAATGAATCGGACTAAAATTACGCTCATTTTCCACTTGCAACAAAAAAAAACGCAAAAAACGTGAATAGCGTTTGGTGCGTTACTTTAAATCGGTGCACCGCGTTACATTTCGTATTCTAGCAGCTGAAGGAACGATTTGAAAATTTTTTTTTCACATATTTCATATTCATATAGCTTGCTAAATAAAATAAAACTAATTTTCAAAATGGACTCAAATTTGGGTAATAGTATTCCACTTTAAATAGAGCTATAAAAAATTGGTTTCATTTGGCGTTCTTCAAGCTTTATGGGCAATAAAAATGTTCAATATAGAGTTTATGGGCTGAGAATCATGTTGCACTTTTTTGCATTTTTTGAACAATGGGCTTTTTTATTAGAAAAGGTCCACGTGTATTTGCCATGCTTTTCGATGTTTGAAAAGCAGCAGTCAGCAAAGATATCATTAGACGGAGCACATCAGAAGAATATACCAAATAGCAATAATGATATGCACTACGTAGGTGAAAAATGCATTCTTGCATTTTTTTGTTTAAACTTGTACGTTACGTTATTTTTTCAACTCTATATCTTGCCTAATATTAGAAAATACTTGTTGTGCTAGTGTCCTTTCAAATTAATACAAATATAAGCTTATATTTAAAGGAAACGTTTTTATTTGAAGCAGCTGTGATTAGAAAAACATTTATAGCAAAAACTAAACAATTTTAAACTAAAATTTTTTTCCGATAACGCCATATTGGACCAGCCGTTTTAAATTTAAGATATCGGACCTCAGATTTTAAATCATCGAATTCGAAAACCCCCCATATATATAAATCTTTGAAGAAAAAGAAAAAATTATAAAATTTGGTATCCATATTGGATCCGCCATTTTGAATTTAAAAAATCTGCCCTCAGATTCGAAATCAGCTCTCTCGAAAACTTCCCCTTAATATCAGTTTATGCTGAAAAGGAAAAAGTTATAAAATTTGGTCGCCATGTTGGATACGCCATTTTAAAATCTTACATCAGATTCGAAATCAACGACCTTGAAAACCCCAGCTCTGATCCAGTACTCCATGAACTTACAGGTTTTTACACGAACTTGCTGGAAGTTACAGGAAAAACGATCCTGTACTCCCAAATCATGTAAATGAAAATCATGTTGTGAAGGCAATGAAGTTGCAAGATTTTACTCGATGCTTTTTTGTTCCCGTACATTTTGCTGTTACTCACTTTTTACTCTCACTTCATTTTTACATTTTTACGGAATTTTACACGAAAAGTATTAAATCAGAGCTATTATATCATCCATACACATCTATATATACATATATTTATGTGTGTTCATCAGTTTTCAACGGTCCCAGTTAGAGTAATTTTAGTATTTTTTTAAATTTTCGCCTAGATTTTTTATCAATAGACTACTAAACCTATGCCTAAAACCATGCTGCGAATATCAAAGCCACTTGCAACAAATGAGTTCATACTAAAGTCCAGCGCAAGTGTATTTGCCGCATTTCGTTCAATAAGTACTCTTTGCATTGTACTCTACTCCCAACATATTGTTACTCTTTTTCCTCATACATACACTACTTGGCGTTGAGAGAGTAAATACTTGACGTACTTGCTATTACTCCAAGAATGATAGAATACAAGATTGCGCCGATTGCAGCAGAATTCGTGAGAGTAGTTTTGGCGTGACGTCACCGTAGAGTTGACAACTGAGAGCTGCAAATAAAACTGCTGTCTAGTGATGTGCTGAATTGTCGGTACCCAATACTTAAAAATGGTTTTGGTACCCAATACTTCCTTATCGGTACCCGATACTGATTCTTTACATTAAACCTTCGCCATAATATGCATTTCAAGTTTAAAAAAAAAAACTTCATTTCTAATTTATATGATATCGGCTAAAATACTTGAACTTGTCGCAACAGAGAAATTTTATTTTATCAGTTTTAACCCTAGTCGATCCAAGGTTCAAGAAAAATTCTTTGACGGATAAAGTAGCCTTTCGCACTTCTTGACGTAAAAATATTTCATATCATACGTCAACAAACCCGATACCGATTCGAAAATTGTCGCTAATTGGTTACAGAATCTGTCGCTAACTAGTTACAGAATCTGCCTACAAAAATCATATCGCCTGATTCAGCTGGAACAAAAATGCTTCAAACAAGTAAGAGTTCATCTGTATTATGGTCTCGAACCGACATATATACATCTTTTATTTGAATCAGTATCAAAAGCTCTATTGGCTCCTACATTCGGGTTTTGATAGGCGAGTCTCTCCTGAACCGTTTTTTTCCATATTTTTGGCCTATGTGCGCTTTTATTTGAAACCTGGATGATTCGATACCGAGTATCGAGAGTATTGGATACTTAAAAGTATTGACTCAGCACATCACTACTGCTGTCATCTCGACTGTGACTTCAGCATAACAGCTGATTCTATCAAATTCACTGAGAGCCGATTAGCGGTATTGCCATCGGCGCCACCTTCTGTATTCTCTCCACCGTGGTAGTACTGTAAGTACTTGCGTATTTAATTTCAATTCTGGTTGTTAGCCTACTAGTTGATATCGTTTGCGGCGCTGGTCAGCGAAATTGAAAGAGTAAAAATATAATATGGAAATTGATGATGTAAGGAAATGTTTGCGGCCTTATTTATAAAAAATAACGTAGATTTAAACAGTTGTATAATGTGACCTTTTCATAAAACTTTTGTATTTAAACCGCTTTTTAAATCTATGTATGTATGTACTTAAATTTTTATGAAAGTATTATTTCTCGTTTCTAATTTTGTATAAAACTATTTGAAGTCATTAACCAACAAATAAGTTGTGAAAAACAACAACTTAAGCAATGCTGCTATACGAAATAAAATTGTTAGTGGCAAATCAAAGATTTCAAAAGTTCTTGGGAAAAGGAAAGTTAAAGTAAAGCAACTATGTGTCTTTATTTAATGTGTTTCTTATAAATAAAGTTTTAAACACCAATTCGAATTTCTTATTATGCATCAACAGGTATGTTTCATTAAATTCTATATTATAGACATCACTACAATAGTTAAGAGGTTTGCCTATTTAATTACAGAAACTAAAGAATTATGGCTCAGAGAAACTTTTTGCTTGCAATCTTCCCCTTATGTACGAAAAACTTCATCTGAATTATATACATATATTATGAAAGCAAAGCTGATTACTTAACGAACACCATATAAATCCAAATTTCCAAAAAATGGTATGCAGTTTTGTTGGGCATTAAATTTAGTATAACAAAGTGCAAATATTGTTTATTTGGTTGGTTGTTTAATTCTTTATTTTCTTATAACAAGTATACATTCTTGAAAAATACATGTAAGATACACTTCATATACATATAAGAAAATAGTTTATGGCAAATTTGTTCAGTTTAATAGAACAGTGTTAATGCCATTTCTTGCAGTGTAAATAATTCAATATTGTGGAGCGCGTTAGAAAACCAGGATACTTAAAAATCGTCGTTTAAAGTACAAAACCGCGTATCGTGATTCTGCAAAACCGCGTAACTGACATTGGCTGCCAAAAATTGGATTTGCTCACACGAGCTCTTGGCTCAATCCTTATCCATTCGTCCTGAAATATACTAGGCAGATATGCGATTCCTTTATAAAAAAGAGAACCATTTTGAAATATGAGTGTTTTTACGCTCTAGAAAATAATTTTTACAACTTCACATACGCGGTTTTGCATTTTGCTGATACGCGGTTTTACATTTTGTTGATACGCGGTTTTGCACTTCAAACGACGATATATATATATATATATAAGTATAAAATTAATGTAGCTAGGCAAATGTAAATGTAAATAAATAAATACGCTCTAAGGATAAGCAAGCAGATAATTGAGAAGAAAGCTTAACGTTAAATAGTGGGTCTTAGTAAAGTTTCAATTTCAGCATGGTTGAAGCCAAGAAGCCATAATTTCACCCCCTTCAAAAATATAGATAACCTTCTAATCGGCTGTAGATACATAGGAAGAATATTAAAAAAGTTTGCATGATATTGTGGTGTAGAAGTTACGGAATAGTGTAGTGCAAGACATGGGAGCTACAACATGAGGAACTTCTTAAATTATAGGCGGAGTATATTGGACTTTGCTGATAGCCACATCTCCTAAAGAATATTTTGAGAACTTTATAATACTATAAATGTTTTATCGGAAGAATATGTAACCGCATAAAAAGATCTATTGAATTTTCTAAACGTTTGGCATTGCATATGCCTCGTATGAAATACATTTGTAATATTAGCAGCGGTCGAATCTTATTAAAGTATGCCCCACCCCAACAGCTTATCTCATATTGCAGCTTAGTATGAATAAGTCCGTGGTACACTATTTTCAGAATCTTACTTGAGCACAACTTTTAAGGCGGTAGAAGGAACGTATGGTTGACAATAAATACTGTTTAATGGCGGAAATATGCGGAAACCATCTTAAAGTTTGGTCTACTTTAACCCCTAAATATTTAAAGTCGGTAGCAACTTTTAAATTGAAACATTTCTTATCGCAAGCGATTGTCCGGTCAAAGTTGAATGCAGTTTTTTGCTCACAGCATGTATTGTCACATAAGATTTGTCGCATACAACTAGAGGTGTGAAAAATTACATCATTGTTTGGTACTTCCTTACCACAGAGGCTGAAATACATCAGTTTTGTTTTGTTGCTAACAACGAGCTTGTGTCTTCCGAACCAAGATCTTAGCAGATGCACGTCATGATTAATATCGCCAAAAAGATTAAATGCATTATCTGAAGCGTAGGCAATAGCCAGGTCATCTGCAAAGGCAGTAACACTCCCTACGAAGGGCAACGAAAATACCGAGTTGATATAAATCAAGAATAAAACTGGTCCGAGGACTGACCCTTGCGGAACACCAAGGTTTATGACTTTGTTTGAGCAAAAAACAGTACCAACTTTCACTCTTTGCATTCTATTCAATAGATACGATTTAAACCAGTTCAGAGTGTTTCCACGAAAACCCGCCAGGTTTAGCTTATTTAAAAGAACATTATGATCAACCATATCAAAAGCTTTCGTTGTGTCGACAAAAAGGCTAGAACAACTCTTCGTTTCATCAACTGCCTTGTAAATGAAAGAGCAAAATTGAAGAAGTGCATCTTCAGTTGAAAGACCGGGGCTGAATCCGTATTGCTTTGGATTAAGATATTTAATTTTATTAAGATAATTAACAATTCTACTTTTGCAGGCCTTTTCAAAAATTTTTGATATTGACGATAGTAGGAATATTGGTCTGTAGTTGTGTTTGTCTTTTGCGTTTCCTTTTTTAAAGAGAGGTATTACAATTGCACATTTTAAGTCACTATCCTTCTCGTCGATGTTCAAAGTAATTGCATTGCTTTGACTTTTTGGAGTTCGACCAATAATGTAATTAACCACCCTCCATTCCCTTTTCGGGTTTTCTTGAGCAGCCGAGAGTAAATAGTGGTAGTAACTGTCATATCTAGAACGGATTTCTTTTTTTCAACTTTTGTGTCAAGTTGTTGGGCTCGTTTTTTCAGCTTCCTGTTTCCTGGATTTTTGTTGGACATTTTACGTAATTTGTTCTTCAATTTAATTTTTTTCAAAAGATGTTGATTGATCCAGGGTTTAAGAGTCACATTGGCTTTTTTTGGGAATATAAAAGAACTCCATGTGAGTTTTGATAATTTTCGTGAATAAATTGTGCACTTTAGACACATCTTTTTCAGTATAAACTGCTATCCAGTTTTCATGGCGAAGAGCTTCATTTAGAGCACCAAAGTTTATTGTTGTAATAGGTGATAATTTAATTTTGTTCTGACATCTCGTGACTTGAAAGTTATTGAACTGATCCCCAGTCATGCAGTGATCCGAAATGCCAAGATCTAGGTTTATACCGACAAGTGTATTACAATATATATTGTAAAAACGACCAAAAACGTGGTCGATACAGGTGCCTGAGGAGGGCCTGGTTGGCTCATTAATAAAGGAAAATAAGCCATGGCTAGCCATTAGGGTAGTATAACTATCAACCGTACCATTAGAACTCAGTAGGTCAAGATTAAAGTCACCTAGTATAATGAGATTATTTGCTTTTTCCACACTTAAAAGGAGAGAAAACTCATCTTGGAACTGTTGAAGCGAGTACAAGTGAAACCTGTATACACAGACGAAGATAAAAAATGAAGCTAAGGCATTTTTTCTCGTACAAACTATGTACGCCAATTTTTTTATATGGAATACATATATATGTACCGTTCAATCAAAGAGACTTTAAAAGGTTTGACTTTGAATTCAAAAATAACCAGTTTCTCTTGAAAATGTTTATATTTTTATTAAGTTTCTATTAAAAAGGCATCTTAGACTATATCTATGGCTAGTTAAAGTTAAAATATTGTTTGGGATCCCATGAAATGTTGCTTTAAAGGGAATAGGTCCTTTTCCCGGCTTAGGCTACTTTAATTGAACGGCACAGATATGCAAATAAAAAAGTTAGTTTCGTTATTTATAAGAAAAAATATCAGAAAAAAGTCGTTTGTTTGTTATAAAAAAAAATATTAAAAAAATTCTTTTCGTTGATTAACAAAAAAAAATATATCATTCTAGTTCTCAAGAAATATCACAAGAAAAATATTTTCATTATTTCTGATGCTAGAAAATTTCTTTGCGGTTGCTGTAAATTTTCTTGAAGAAATAAGTATATCGTCGCTACCATGTCAAACTATCGAATGTGCAAATCTGCTTTTTGATTTACGATACCTTGCGCATGCGTTTAGAATGATACCTAAGCTGGCAAATCGTCAAATTTCTAGTCTTCTTAGAAGGAGAGCATACAGGCTTTAACAAAATGTCGAATCCCACACTTTTGTCTACAACAACAATATTTTTTACAACAGTTTCTTTGCTCACCTGAAAATTGGCGATTTTCACATTCGATAGTTTGACATGGTAGCGACGAGATGTACGAGCATTTTTTTCTTTAGAGCTGCATACTGATTTAAGAAATTTTTTTATAGCAGCAAATTTATTTTCCATTTATTGTGCGTAATATTATATGAATTTTTAGTTTTTCTTGAGAGCCTTTACAAATAAAAAAATTTCGGAATATGTACATATGTCCAAAAATGTATGGGAGAAAAGTAAAATCGGAAATTTAATGCTCTCACCCCCTAGGATTGTTCTATACCAAAAAAAATATACCCCTGTTTTTTTATTTTAAAATCAAAATATATTTAGAGGTCGCTCAAAGCGCTCAAAGTTTCCCATGTATTTTGTATGGGGAAAAAAAGACTTTTCGTAGAAATGGCATAGAATCCATGGAAATAAAAATTTTTCAATCTGAAAACTCTGCTTCTCTTCATAACTTGATTTCAAGAGAAACGAATTTTCATTGATAACTTTTCTTTTTGATAACACTGTGCGACAGCGCAAATCGGTATTGAGAAAAACCAAATGCAAATGATAGTTTTTGAATTTCATTGAGTTTTTTTTAAATAAATACTAAAATTAGATGTGTATGTATATTTAAAAAAAATCACTCCCCATACAAAAAAAAATCGGTACTGTTTTTCCATTGGAATTATAAAATCTTTTATATTTTAAGATGTCCACCAAAATATTTCGGAAAAATATTAAGATTTAAGTGAGCTGGACCGATTTGAAAATACCTCAAAAAATGGAGTTTTTTATGAATAAAAAGTTTCTTAAAGATTTTTTTTTGAAAAAATCCCCTCAAATGACAAAGCTTAAAATATTTGCATAAAAATATTAAAAAAAAATTTTTTTTAAAGTTTGAACGCAATCGTAATGAGATTTTTGATGCTGTTTTTTAACTTTTTTCAAAGATTGGTATAGGAAAAACTTGAATAACTGAACCTACACTCTTCCGATATAGACTTGAGAGGAGTCATTGTAAAGGTATTTTCTCACCCTTTTTATTTCTTTGCTAATAAACTCATTCAAAGGATGGAAGAGAAAGGTAGGATGAACGAACATCATTCAAAGTTGAATTAAGAGGTGTTGGTATTCGAAAAAACAAGATGGGACACGAATGACGTTTTTTTGGCCAGAAATAAAAACAGTGTGAAAATGGCTTTCTACTGAGATCCCAAAAATCTAAATCAGAACATTTTTGACCCAGTTATTCAAGTTTTTCGTAAACCAATCTTTGAAAAAAGTAAAAAAAAACAGCATCAAAAATCTCATTCTTACGATTCTGTTGAAAAGATTTTCAAATATTTTTATGCAGATTTTTTAAGGTTAATCTAATTTGTCATCTGAGGGGACTTTTTTCAAAAAGTTATTTAAGAAACTATTTTTATTCATAAAAAACATCATTTTTGGAGGTATTTTAAAATCGGCCCAGCTCGCTTAAATCTTAATATTTTTCCGAAATATTTTGGTGGACGTCTTAAAATATAATAAATTTTGTAATCGCGGCGGAAAAACTGCAGCTTTTTTTGGTGATGCAGTCTAATGTTTATATGTATCTGGACACACAAATCGGATTTTACGATTATAGTTGTCTGCATAACCCTATGGCGAAAGAAAAACTTTATCCGATTTTTTTAAATCGAAACTACATTTTTACATACATATGTACATACATGCATACATAAATATATTAAATATGAAATTGAAATTTTCACATAAATTTCCGCAATCTTCAAACCCATGGTTTCAATTGCACGCATTTCGTCAGGGTTTTCCCAACAACTTGGTTATGCTGCAGTGAAGTGACAGAGCAAGTGACGAGAAAAAATAATAAATTAATAGCTGCGGTCCAAGAGACGAAGTTGCACAGCAATTCAACTTTGTTGAATTGCGCCGGGTACAACGTGCACCGTCGAGATCGCGAGCGAGATAATGGTGGTGGCTTAGCGTTCATCACGCACCACACCGTGCAGTATCGTCTCATCGAAGCAGACATCGACCGCAGGGATACCACCCTAGAATGTCAGGGCATCGCTATCCGGTCAGGCGATGTCGAGCTCGAAATATTTAACATATACATACCCCCTGTCACCTGCTGCCCGGCAGGATATCACCCTGATATAGGTGCGCTCCTCAGAGGTGAAAACCGTATGGTAGTAGGTGACTTTAATGCGCACCTAGATCTTTGGCACTCAAGCCTGTCAAACGATCGTAGGGGAACATACTTGGCTGAGCAGATAGACGATTCGACATTCTGCACAATGAACGACGACGCACCCACCAGGATTATGGGTAACTGCAGTAGCTCGCCAGACATCACAATAGTCAGCGCTGGTCTGATAAACAGCATAACGTGGCGACCTATGCTGACTCAGGCATCAGACCATCTACCCATAGTCAGCTCGATTGATAAACCAACCGACTTTGCCTACGCCAAACACCGGACCTATATCAACTTTTCTAAAGCTGATTGGAAAGGTTACGCGGAGTTTACCGAAAACACCTTCGCAGCGCTCCCCACACCAACCGACGTCCATCTCGGTGAACGTAAGTTCCGCAGGGCTATCACTGATGCTGCAGCTCGCTTCATACCGGCAGGATGCATATCGGACTCACGTCCAAACTTCCCTGCCGAAGCGGCTGTTCTAGCCAATGAGCGTGATAGCCTTCGTCAGGCCGATCCCGGAGATCCCCGTATCAGGGATCTCAACGCGGAGATTCGGCAACTTGTAAATGTACATAAGCGGAAGAAGTGGGAGGAGCATCTGAAGACTTGTAATTTCACCTCTGGTGTGAGCAAGCTTTGGTCAACCGTGAGGTCATTGTCTAATCCGACGAAGCACGACGACAGAGTCGAAATTTCCTTCGGCGACCATGCCTCGTCGGACCCGGAGCGATGCGCGAGCTATTTTAGCCGGCAGTTCATACTGCATCCTCCGGTGGACAAAGCCAAGCGTCGAGTGACCAGAAGGCTGCACAAACTACCAACAACTTGTGCCCCCCTTGCTTTCACTTGCGGTGAAGTTCAGGTGGCCATCGGGAAGGCGAAAGCCTCCAAAGCCATGGGTCCCGACGGAATATGCATGCTGATGCTGAAAAATTTGGGTCCTGCGGGGGTAGCGTACCTAACGGAGGTCCTCAACCTGTCAATGGCCACTCTCATCATCCCAGACATCTGGAAGGTGGGGAGAGTGGTCCCACTGCTCAAACCGGGGAAACCCGCCAACAAAGGAGATTCGTATCGTCCGATTACACTCCTTTCCCCGGTAGCGAAGACACTCGAGGCCTTGCTACTCCCGTACTTCACAAATCACCTGACCCCAGCGAAGCATCAGCATGGTTTCCGTAAAGTGCACAGCACAACAACAGCACTTAACGCCATAAACACCCAGATAACTCGTGGCCTTAACCGTAACCGTCCCTGTGAGAGAACGATTCTAGTAGCGTTGGACTTGTCAAAGGCGTTTGACACCGTCTGCCATTCCACGCTACTAGAAGATATAGAGGCCTCCTCTCTCCCACAGAGGCTCAAACGGTGGTCGGCAAATTATCTGAGTGGTCGACATTCGTCGGTAATATTTAGAGATAAAACGAGTAAGCAGCGAAAAATAAAACAGGGGGTTCCTCAGGGTGGTGTCCTTTCCTCGCTACTGTTTAACTTTTACATTTCAAAGCTCCCTCAACCACCAGAGGGAGTCTCGATTGTCTCCTATGCCGACGATTGCTCGATCATGGCGACTGGGAATGGAATTGATGACCTGTGTTCGAAAGTAATCGGCTATCTCTCCGAACTTTCTCGCTTCTTCACTGCAAAGTGTCTAGCCCTCTCCCCTACGAAATCCTCCGCGACCCTGTTCACAACCTGGACGAAGGAGGTCAGGCTACCGCTGGGGATTCACGTCGATGACACACCAATTCCGACGGTGAATAACCCCAAAATACTCGGAGTAACATTCGACAGCCTGCTCTCCTTCTCTGCGCACTCAACCGCTATTGTCAATAAAGTACAGAGCCGCAACAAGGTCCTCAAGTCGCTAGCCGGCAGTACTTGGGGCAAAGACATAGAAACGTTGCTGGCAACATACAAGGCAATAGGCCGGCCGGTTTTGAACTATGCAGCGCCAGTGTGGTCGCCAGGGACTAGTAGGACGCAGTGGACGAAGCTACAGACGGTACAAAATACGGCACTTAGGACAGCGACGGGATGCCTCTTGATGTCGCCTGAACACCACCTGCACGGCGAGGCGCAAATGCTCCCTGTAAAGGAGCATAATATAATGCTCTGCAAGCAGTTCCTGATCGGGAGCCACAGAAGTGGCCACCCAAGCAGACAGCTGCTTGCAGAGGAGCCCTCGCCTAGGCACGTCAGGAGGCATCTATATGAACTGACGGACGAAGTCCAGAGGTTCATTAAGCAACCTCTGGACCCGACAGCTTACAGACAGGCCCTGAACGGCATTCACAGGGACTCAGTCTCGAGTTATGTAGACTCTAGACCTGTGAATGCCGTTCTAGGCATACCACCCCCGGACATAGACGAGACGGAGCTTCATCTGCCTCGGGAGACACGCACTACACTCGCACACCTTCGCTCCGGCTACTGCAGCAGGTTGAACTCCTACTTGAGTAGGTTGAATGAGGATGTGCCGAATGAGTGTCCGGCATGCGGAGAGACCCCACATGACTCGAAACAGCTCTTCGCATGCCCGGAAAACCCGACAACCCTAACGGCCTTGTCCCTGTGGACAAATCCCACAGAAGCTGCACGCTTCCTAGGGTTGCCGTTAGTGGAACTTGACGACAACGACTGAGATACCAACCGATCTGGGCGGGGTTGTTGTAGCCGCTACAACAACAACAACAACAGAAAAAATATATGCGGACACTTACATATACAGTAAAACCCGCTTAAGTACCTCACGAAAAATGCCAGCTTTTTGAGGTACTTAGGCGGGTTGGGTACTTAAAAGAACCCGCTTAAGTACCTCAATGCGGGTACTTAAGCGAACATAATTACTGATGTAGTTACATCCTCTCGTTAACTTACATAAATACTTGAATAACAACATTTAATGAAGTATAAATAGTCTAAAACCAAAATCGTAGCATTATTTAAATACATAAACAAGTAAAGAAAAACTTTATTAAAAAAAATATTTGGTGCAATGATAAGTAATTTTTACAAGAATTAAATTGTTTAAAAAGTCAAAGTTGGTCATATCATTTTGTACCAAATTCAAAATTATATTGCTTATTTATTAATTTTTAAGATCAATCAATCAATCAATTAAAATACAGTTCATTCCCTAACAAATATCATATAAACCTATGCTTAAGATTTTGTAGAACACTAAAAAAAATCTTCATAATTTCAAACTTCTTTCTCAGAAGAGTTTTTTGAGTATACAGTTTTATAGCCCATTCAATTTTAGTGCAATAATATGCATGTTTCAAGTGGTTAAAAGTTACCGTTGATTTTTTTACCGAAGGTATGTAGCGCTGCTACTGAATTTCAAAATACGTAAATATTTTAAGGAATTTTAAAAGAGCACTCAAAAGGAGAAACTTATAAATAAAATTGTAAATGGGGCACGAAAAATTGAGGTACTTAGGCGGGTTGGGTAATTAAGCGGGGAGGTACTTAAGAGAGGGATTTTCTTCAGATTATATTAAAAAATTCACGGTGTCCAAAAATGTTGGTTACTTTAGCGGGTTAGCTACTTAAGCGGGTTTCACTGTATATGTATGTATGCACATATGTATCTATGCACATACGTAACTATGCACATATGTACATATTTATGCACATACATACGTATGTACTTATGTGTGTATATCAGCATTTCAGTTGAAAGTACGTTTTGCTCGTCGCTCTCTTCATCACTCTCCTACATTCCTGTTTCAGATACCACAAATGTATGTTTTCTTCGAAAATACTCAAGTACTACTAGTAGAGTACTCTACTTGCAAATACCTTTTACTCGCAGTAGTTGCGGAAGGCAAAGTAAATACTCTACGCGTCTTGCTATTGATCGGTAGTTTACTTACGCTTGCAGAAACTGGTTTATGCTTACTCACACTTGACCCGAACGATGAGAGTAA
>NW_023458788.1:104532-107518 GCF_013731165.1 Rhagoletis pomonella
AAGATATCACACAAAAATTTTGGTACCGATCGGAGACGGTTTAGGCGTGTCGCACAGGGGTCAAAATTCAGATTCCTCTATGCAGACTCAAAAATTGAAATTTTTTTTCTTCTAATACCCAAAATCGATGCTACTAATGTCAAAGATATCACATATAAATTTTGGACCCATTGGAGTTGATTAAGGCGTGTCGCACAGGGGTCAAAGTTCAGATTCCTGTATGGAGGCTCAAAAAATTTAAAATTAAAAAAAGAAAATTAATTATTAATTATAGAGCGGAGTTGCTCACTCCATAAGCACTTGTAGCACATTTGTTTTTGTTTTGCCCTGAAGTATAGGCACATATACAAATTTACACTTTAAATATAAAAAAAAAAAATGTGTATCGCCCTCCCGTATTCCCTGACATATAAACACAATTCATATGAAAGTGCCTGAGTTTCATATGGAAGGGCAAATCAAACGCCCTCGCATATGAAGCTAAGGCACTCCAGTAAAATGTACAAATTTACACAAACAATTATAGAATGAAAAAATAATACAAAATATGTCTGCACTGAAAAAAATGTATGTTATAAATTGATTTAACATTCGTATTTACTGAAAGTGAAAACGAAATTTATTAAAAAAAAAATACAAGGGGTTTTTGCAATTTTGAGTGCGAAGCGTACCTAGTGTATGTTGTGCTTTGTAATTATTAAACGAATGACGAAATATAGTGATGGGCGAGTCCGAGATGTTTAAACGATCGAGAGAAGCGCTATCGTTGCAAAATTACAATCGAGTCAATAATCGACTCACTGCCCGACTGTACATTCGAGATGTTTTTCGATTGTTTCGAGTCGTCTGACTTATCACTGACGAGATCGTGTGAACCAAGGGAGCCAATTCGTGGGGAATTCTCTGATTTGCTGGAAATTTCAGTTTGCGTGGGGAATAGGGGAATGTACCGTTTTTTGTGGGGAATTTCAGCTCCTTCAATTTTAGTATAATAAAGTTTTAAATTACCAAAAATTACTGTTGATTTTTTTTAGAATTTTTCTTGTCGCATTTTCTTTCATATAACGAATAAACATAATTTACTTGTAGGTGGAAGAAAACCGCAACCACTTCAGCAAAAAATCCTAAAACATAAGTACATAACGTCGTTCAAAGAACAAAATCGCGTATGAAGAAAATGCAAAACCTCGTATGAGAGGTTGCCAAAATTTCCAAAGGCCAGTCCGAGATGTTTTGACCGATTTTTATAGAATGTTAAACGCGACTGGCAATTCGTTGCCACAGTCTGCGACAGAGAACCATCAAGATGTTTTATCAACCGCTGGCCAGCAGCGAGACCGAGATGACTTGGTCGATTGTTAACGAATATGTTAGTTCAGCTTAAGCACGACTTTTTTCGGGTGGCGAATCGTCTACGAGAGAAAACATCGAGGACAATCGAGATATTTGAACAATCGAGACAATCGACTAAAACATCTCGGACTCGCCCATCACTAACGAAATATTACTTGCAACGCCATTTTGTAACTTGCCATCAAAACTTTTTGGAAATTTTCAAAGGGGATATAGAAAATGATTGATTTCCAATCTGAATCCAACGCAGATCCCTGGGAGCATCACACCGCGTAAAATTGATAGGATTGCAGATATTATTCTAACGTCGGATTGCAGAAAAAATAAATTTCGCGACTTTGACGGAAAATGCCAAAAAATGTGCGGCAAACTTCGCGCAAAAAATAAAATAAAATTATGAATTAATGTTGAAGAAACTCGTATCTCCTGTCAACCCTTGATTTAAGGTGCCCTCCTTAAATTTTATTGTATATTGCCTCAATGGTGCTATCATTTATTAACGCTTTAAAATGGGACTTTTATATGCGAAGAGTATCCCAATGATACGAATGAAAATGTAAAATTTGCGCTTGCAATATGTTGTAAATATGTTCAAGGATTCCTCCCACTAAATTTTGGGACTTTTCAGCCACTAGGTCGCAATCATTTCTTAACTGTATTTTTCACAAATATGTATGTAAAGACTCCCATTACTAACAATTTTCATTCACTAACCGTACAATAAAAATAAACTTGTACTTTTTAGCTTCATTTAAATTACAAAAGAAAAAAATCTCAGTGTACACATAAATTTTGTAGATGTATTGTGATTTCACTTCAATATACAAATTTTGAGCAGCACTGTTATAGAGTGTAATTTTTGTACGACCTAGAGAGGACTTCACTTCTCAATTGCCTACTCAGTCCGATGTAGCACTTCATAAAAAATTATGATTCAATTATTCAAGGTTTTGTAAGTAGCTTTTTTCTAAAATTTGGCACTCCGACCCACAGGGATGGTTTATAGAAGCAGGAGAAAAAGGGGAAGAATTCAAAACACTTCCTAAAATGGGAGCTAAATTCCATAAAAAGCTGTGGATAATAGTGAATGGTGGTATTTTAAAACAAAAACGAATTTGATTTAATTATTTAATTTAAACAAGCTTATTTACATCGAATATAACTCCCGATTGTTATTAAAAATAAATACTTCTATGTATATACCAAACTAGCGTACGTCAGATGGCGCATAACTCGAGAATGGATGGTCCACTTTCAGCTTTTTTTTTGTTGTATTTGTTTGCCAGATGATGGATATGAAGAAGCTATTTGTTTGTGGAAAATATGCAATATTTATTTAAAAAAAACGGCAAATAAAAAAATTACGTTTCTTTTGCGGTTATGGCTCGATTGTTTCGAATATGGTAATTCGAATACTTTGATGTCGCACTTTTAAAGTTCTGGGGAGAATATTCAACACTGGCTTACAAAGCCGCAATTGGCGATTCGTGCCGGACGAACTCAGGAAGAATAAAAAGAACACGCAGCTACTGAAGGACTGAGACAGGGTACGTGATCTACATCGTCAAATGAGAAGTGGCGTAATGGGGCTTTCGCACAAGGCGATTTTTCAGGCAACTTTTGCGTTCAACTC
>NW_023458788.1:107618-108817 GCF_013731165.1 Rhagoletis pomonella
CGCACAAGGCGATTTTTCAGGCAACTTTTGCGTTCAACTCACGCCGGGTTGCACGAAAAAAATTTGAATGACTAAAAATATCAAAATATGAAAAAATATCAAAATATTCGCCATAAAAAGGCGTTTGCATTGTTCAACTTTGCATTCTACTTTTGATTGAACGGCCTTTCAACTAATCGCTTTCAACAAAGTTGGTCGCCAGCCAACATTCGCCTCGTGCGTACACCTTTTAAGTGTGCAATTACATCGCGCCGTTGACTAAACCGAGCTGTCGTGTGAGGATTCGGCCTATGGATGCGGTTTGGCAATGTTATACTGCGTCAAAGTCTCATTTGGAGACACCAGGATTGTGTTGGGGAGGACAATACCTAAATACCTTCGTTGGCTCATTTACCAAAACCATTGCACGCTTTACTTAACTGCGACTTGGCAGAATCTAGAGGTCTTCACGAATATCGACAATTACATTTCGGCATTTAAGGGAATTTCGTATCTTTAGCCTACATTGAATTTCTGTGGTCCAACGTTTCTCACCCATTTTGTCTTGTTGGCGCCAACGAATGCAGAACAAATATTTCTTCAAACTTAAAAAGTAAAAATTTCACTACTAACAATTTAAAAATGTTTTTAAAACTTGCAAAGAAATTTGAAAAAAATATCATTGTTTTTGGTTTTAGGAGTAGGGTAGGAGTGTCATTGATAAAATTAGAGCGAGAGAAAGTTTTTCTTGCAAAACCTTTCATTATTGAATCATGATAAAAAATGTAATGTAATGTAATTAAGTTCTATATAAAACTGACAAAAACCGATTAGCCTCCCATTTAACAGGCAATTTGTTACACGGTAATATTTACTACAGTTGTATCAATTCAGTGGTCCCGAAATTTAACTAAACACTGCTTTACATAATATTGTAACAAAAAAAAAAAAATAATAATAATAACTTAAATTTTTTGAGTCTCCATAGAGGAATCTGAACTTTGACCCCTGTGCGACACGCCTTAACCGTCTCCAATCGGGACTAAAATTTATATGTGATATCTTTGACCGTTGTATTAGCGACTGAGGGGGTGAGACTTAAAATTTAATTTTAAGGACCACCCTAGTGTACATACATATGTATGAACTAAACTTCTGCACAATTCCATTTAAACGGCCTAACAAGACATCCGATCACCGCGCAAATACTTTCCCTCCTT
>NW_023458788.1:108917-113247 GCF_013731165.1 Rhagoletis pomonella
GTGGCACCTCCCATAATAATAATAATAATAATAATAGATTGGCGCTTACACATATGTTAGTGTTTGGCCGAGCTTCTCCTCCGATTTGTGGCGTGCGCCTTGATGTTGTACCACACAAAGGGGAGGGACCTACAGTTTTACGCCGACTCCGAACGGCGATTGTATTTTTATGAGAAGCTGTTTTTCATGGCAGAAATACACTCGGAGGTTTGCCATTGCCTGCCGACGGACGACCGCTGTTAAGAAAAAACCTTTTTTCTATATTTTTTGCGGTGTTGCTTTGACCAGGGTTTGAACCCGGGTACTGCGAAGTGGAAGCGCGCACTGCTTACCACTACACCACAGCGGCCGGCACCTCCCATACAAACCGAGTATTCATACTGCATATCTCTGGAAGTGTTCATGGTAGAGTACTGGGACTTGGTTTGGAGATATATAAAATCAATCGCATACTCTTGTAGAAAAATTGGAGCTATTGGAAAAGAGGGCGTGGTACCTCCATACAAACCGAATATTTCATACTGCATATTTTTGGAAGCGTTCATGGTAAAATTTTTTAACTTAGTACGGAAATATATGAAATCAATCACATACTCATGGATAAAAACTGGAGTTATTGAAAAAGGGGCGTGGCACCTCCTATACAAACCGAATTTTTTATACTGTATATCTCTGGAAATGTTCAGGGTAGAGTACTGGAACTTGGTATGGAGATATATGAAATCAATCGCATGCTCATGAAGAAAAATTCGGACTATTTGAAAGCGGGGCGTGGCACCTCCCATACAAACTGACTTTTTCATAATAAATATCTCTGGAAGTGGTCATGGTACAGTACTGGAACTTTATACGGGTTTGGCACCTCCCATACAAGTCGAATTTTTCTTATTGCATATCTCTAGAATTGTTGTTGGTGGAATACAGGAACTTGGTGTGGAGATATATGAAGTTAATTGCGTAGCCATGGAGAAAATATGGATCTATTTGAAAAGGGGACGTGACAGTGCCTATATTTCGTCATTCGTTTAATAATTACAAAGCACAACATACACTAGGTACGCTCCGCACTCAAAATTGCAAAAACGCCTTGTATTTTTTTTTAAATAAATTTCGTTTTCACTTTCAGTAAATACGAATGTTAAATCAATTTATAACATACATTTTTTTCAGTGCTGACATATTTTGTATTATTTTTTCATTCTATAATTGTTTGTGTAAATTTGTACATTTTACTGGAGTGCCTTAGCTTCATATGCGAGGGCGTTTGCTTTGCCCTTCCATATGAAACTCAGGCACTTTCATATGAATTGTGTTTATATGTCAGGGCATACGGGAGGGCGATACATTTTTTTTTTTATATTTAAAGTGTAAATTTGTATATGTGCCTATACTTCAGCGCAAAACAAAAACAAATGTGCTACAAGTGCTTATGGAGTGAGCAGCTCTGCTCTATAATTAATAATTAATTTTCTTTTTTTAATTTTAAATTTTTTGAGCCTCCATGCAGGAATTTGAACTTTGACCCCTGTGCGACACGCCTTAATCAACTCCAATGGGTCCAAAATTTATATGTGATATCTTTGACATTAGTAGCATCGATTTTGGGTATTAGAAGAAAAAATAATAATTTCAATTTTTGAGTCTGCATAGAGGAATCTGAATTGCGACGCGCCTAAACCGTCTCCGATCGGTACCAAAATTTTTGTGTGATATCTTTGACTATATTAGCATCGATGTGTACACACAAACTTAATTATGGACATATAGGTACAAAGCCGTATGCACCGCATTTCCTTTTACTCTGCATATGCCTAAATGTACGCAACCATTTGCAATAGCAAGTAAACACAGGGCGCTTCTAATAAAATTAAAAATTTTCTGCTGCAATACACATGCTAAGCCCTTCGAAATTTTCTGCTGGGGTATGCGTTACAGCTTCGTAAATTTTACCCCTACCGAAAGCAAAAATGTATACACATCAAAATGCCCCTTTTTATTAATGCTTTCTATGTAAAAAGACCTGATCTTTCGATTGAGATAACTTAAAACAATATTAAGAATTACCATAATTGAAAAAAAATTACAAATAAATTTTCGTTCAGATTTTTAACCATGGAAATGAGAAATTTTTGGAAAACGCATACATCGAATTATTTTTCCCATTTTTTGTCTGCTTCCCAGTTAGCCGAAAAGTAGCTTGTTTTGTACCGATTAGCGCGCTTGGAACATTTGACGTAAAAACCCTGCTGCTATGTTTTTTGTACGTAAGTGAGCGCAATAATAAAAGCAGCAACTCTTATCCATCTATGTATGTATATCGCAAAGCTCGAGAACGGCTGAACCGATTTTTTTTAATTTCGGATACCTGCTGCAGACGTTCAAAGGATGGTTATCAGTAAGGATCGGAATGTCATGCACTAAAAAATCGAAAATATGCGCATATAATATGCACTCGAAAGTCAGAAATATGCGCCATAAGCAAGTAAAATATGCAGTTAAAAATATTTTCCTAACATTTTTTTGCCGGTACTAAAATAAATAACACATGTATTTCAACAAGAAAATAACGAAAACAATCAATTTCAAAATGCAATACATATTTATGGATAAAATTAGTTTATAATCAAGCAGTTAGATACAATCTTGTATAAATAAACAGTTGAGAAAGTTTGCCATTTTGATTCTACAACTCGTGCAACCTATGGCCATTTGGCGGCTTTAATGGATTTCAGTACGTCATACAAAGAGAGGCAGCTTCACTCTAAAACATTCTGCAGGAATGGCTTGCAGACTGTCTTTAGCCACATCTTTGCAAATGCTAGTTAGTAAGTATCTTCTTTGCTCATGGTCTAAGTGGGTCGTAAGACACCCAGAACTTCCGGGTAATCCTGTACGATCCTGTACGGTTCCACCTCTGCTTAGCCTTGGAGTGATACAATTCGTTAATTGTTGCTTTTATCTCAATGCGCGAAGCGCCCATATCCACCGCGTGGGACACATTCAGTGCGGAGCCGCACCTGGCAAGTTCGTCTGCGGCCACGTTTCCGTAAATGTCCCTGTATGCCAGGAACCGCATTAGGGCAATTTCGTATTGATCAGAGATATAGGCCAGCTCTCTCCTACAGTCTTCCACTAGTTGAGATATCCGAGAAGATATTCAGATAAATATTTAAGAAAAAATTTTATTGATTTTTTTGGCAAGAGATTTCGCACTAAATTTAAATGGTTTTAAATAAAAAAAATTAAAAATATATGCAAAAACCACTTGCATTTATTTTAGAATATACTAAAATATGGTATTGTATAAACAGGTATTTTTGCAAAATATGCAAAATCATGCATTTACTGCGAAATATGCAAAAATATGCTCTGACGATTGAATGCCATTTTAAAGGAAATTTCATGATTCGTAAAGATAACTTAACAATTTCGATTTTCACATGCCCAATAAAAACATGCATTTGCATGAGATTCCGAGCCCTAGTTATCAGCTAACAAAAGTCCCAATATATAAAAGAGGCGTGGAACCTCTCATACAAACCGAATTTCTCATACTCCATATCTCTGGAAATAAGCTTGGTATGGCGATATATGAAATCCATCGCATACTCTTGGAGAAAAATTGGAGCTATCGGAAAAGGGGGCGTGGCACCTCCCATAATAATAATAATAATAATAATAGATTGGCGCTTACACATATGTTAGTGTTTGGCCGAGCTTCTCCTCCGATTTGTGGCGTGCGCCTTGATGTTGTACCACACAAAGGGGAGGGACCTACAGTTTTACGCCGACTCCGAACGGCGATTGTATTTTTATGAGAAGCTGTTTTTCATGGCAGAAATACACTCGGAGGTTTGCCATTGCCTGCCGACGGACGACCGCTGTTAAGAAAAAACCTTTTTTCTATATTTTTTGCGGTGTTGCTTTGACCAGGGTTTGAACCCGGGTACTGCGAAGTGGAAGCGCGCACTGCTTACCACTACACCACAGCGGCCGGCACCTCCCATACAAACCGAGTATTCATACTGCATATCTCTGGAAGTGTTCATGGTAGAGTACTGGGACTTGGTTTGGAGATATATAAAATCAATCGCATACTCTTGTAGAAAAATTGGAGCTATTGGAAAAGAGGGCGTGGTACCTCCATACAAACCGAATATTTCATACTGCATATTTTTGGAAGCGTTCATGGTAAAATTTTTTAACTTAGTACGGAAATATATGAAATCAATCACATACTCATGGATAAAAACTGGAGTTATTGAAAAAGGGGCGTGGCACCTCCTATACAAACCGAATTTTTTATACTGTATATCTCTGGAAATGTTCA
>NW_023458788.1:113347-118755 GCF_013731165.1 Rhagoletis pomonella
CGGCCGCTGTGGTGTAGTGGTAAGCAGTGCGCGCTTCCACTTCGCAGCACCCGGGTTCAAACCCTGGTCAAAGCAACACCGCAAAAAATATAGAAAAAAGGTTTTTTATTAACAGCGGTCGTCCGTCGGCAGGCAATGGCAAACCTCCGAGTGTATTTCTGCCATGAAAAACAGCTTCTCATAAAAATACAATCGCCGTTCGGAGTCGGCGTAAAACTGTAGGTCCCTCCCCTTTGTGTGGTACAACATCAAGGCGCACGCCACAAATCGGAGGAGAAGCTCGGCCAAACACTAACATATGTGTAAGCGCCAATCTATTATTATTATTATTACTAGCAATTACCCGGCGTGCTTCGCTGCGCCTTAAATGTATTTTTGTGTTGTAACTCTCCCCCTAAGCTCTTATGGCCTCATTTACAAAATATTTTTAAAGAACTTTATGAAGTTAGATTTAAAAAAATCGATCTATGAAGCATTGTTTATTTTTTTTTTGAGTTAATATATTTTCGAAGGTAATTAGAAAATATGTAAAGAACCGACTTTCTCTTGGAAATTTAATTTATAATCTTATAACTGGAGTCTACTATCGCACCCTTTCCTCAAACGTGTATTGATTCAATATTCAAATAACGTATATTTATATAATTTGAAAAAAATCTCCCTACTATACAAATATGTACAGCAATATCTATATATATAAAATTCAAATTATGTATGTACCTATAGACACTCGTGCGTTCTGGAGTTATAGCGTCAGGAAGGAAAACCCTACTTATTTTTATATTAATTTTTATATTAAAGAAGATTAAAGAACTGTCCGCATTACTCAATTTTATTTTTCACTAAAACGGTATTCATGAATTTTTTAATTTTTTTTTTATTTGCTTCCGCATACTTTTGACATAACAGCTTTCATTTTATGCCGATATTAAACAAATACAGCCTAAGTTTACCCGGGTCCACGTTTTGGTCTGTATCTCGTGACCCAAGTCACCCAGCTATATGAAAAGTGCTCAATCTTAAAGCATTCATGAACAGCTTTCATTTGATACCCATATTAAACAAATACACCCAAGGTTACCCAGGTCCACGTTTTGGTCTATATCTCGAGACCCTAGTCACCCAGCTATTTGAAAAGTGCTCTATCTTAAAGCATTCATGAACAGCTTTAATTTGATACCCATATTAAACAAATACATCCTAAGGTTACCCGGGTCCACGTTTTGGTCTGTATCTCGAGACCCTAGTCACCCAGCTATATGAAAAGTGCTCAATCTTAAAGCACTCATGAACAGCTTTAATTTGATACCCATATTAAACAAATACATCCTAAGGTTACCCGGGTCCACGTTTTGGTCTGTATCTCGAGACCCTAGTGACCCAGCTATATGAAAAGTGCTCAATCTTAAAGTATTCATGAACAGCTTTCATTTGATACCCATACTGAAAAAATACACCCAAGGTTACCCAGGTCCACGTTTTGGTCTATATCTCGAGACCCTAGTCACCCAGCTATATGAAAAGTGCTCAATCTTAAAGCATTCATGAACAGCTTTCATTTGATACCCATATTGAACAAATACACCCAAGGTTACCCAGGTCAACGTTTTGGTCTATATCTCGAGACCCTAGTCACGCAGCTATATGAAAAGTGCTCTATCTTAAAGCGTTCATGAACAGCTTTAATTTGATACCCATATTAAACAAATACATCCTAAGGTTACCCGGGTCCACGTTTTGGTCTGTATCTCGAGACCCTAGTCACCCAGCTATATGAAAAGTGCTCAATCTTAAAGCATTCATGAACAGCTTTCATTTGATACCCATACTGAACAAATATACCCAAGGTTACCCAGGTCCACATTTTGGTCTATATCTCGAGACCCTAGTCACCCAGCTATATGAAAATTGCTCAATCTTAAAGCACTCATGAACAGCTTTAATTTGATACCCATATTAAACAAATACATCCTAAGGTTACCCGGGTCCACGTTTTGGGGCCACGCCCCCTTTATATATCAAAATATTTTTTACCCTGTGACCATCCCTGGAAGATATCCAGTGCGTGTGTAAAATTTGGTTACGATCGGCTTATTCGTTTAGGAGCCAAGTGTGTCTATAGGTACATACATAATTTGAATTTTATATATATAGATTATTATTATGGGAGGTGCCACGCCCCCTTTTCCGATAGCTCCAATTTTTCTCCAAGAGTATGCGATGGATTTCATATATCGCCATACCAAGCTTATTTCCAGAGATATGGAGTATGAAAAATTCGGTTTGTATGAGAGGTTCCACGCCTCTTTTATATATAGGGACTTTTGTTAGCTGATAACTAGGGCTCGGAATCTCATGCAAATGCATGTATTTATTGGGCATGTGAAAATCGAAATTGTTAAGTTATCTTTACGAATCATGAAATTTCCTTAAAAATGGCATTCAATCGTCAGAGCATATTTTTGCATATTTCGCAGTAAATGCATGATTTTGCATATTTTGCAAAAAAACCTGTTTATACAATACCATATTTTAGTATATTCTAAAATAAATGCAAGTGGTTTTTGCATATATTTTTAATTTTTTATACCCGAGCGCACTTGTGCACAAGGGTATTATAACTTTGTTCACATAACGGTTGTTTGTAACAGGCAAAACGAATCGAGATAGATATAGACAAATGTATACATAAATGATCAGAATGAAAAGAGAAATCGATTAAGCGGTGACTGTCTGTCCGTCCGTCCGTCTGTGCACACGATAACTCGAGTAAAAATTGAGATATCTTAACGAAACTTGGTACGTGGACTTAGGACGGATGGTATTGAAAATGGGCGAAATCGGACAATAACCACGCCTACCTCCCATATAACGGTAATTTTCAGAAATACGAAAAGTGCGATATTTTAGTAACTACTGAAGGTAATTCACTCAAAATTGATATTTACAATGAGTTTTAGACGAAAAAATAAGAATATTAAAAAATTTTGGCAAATGGGCGTAGCCACGCCTACTTATGGTTACATGTGTATATCTTGGTAACCGCTGCACCAATTTCTTCCAAACTTGGCACAGTTGTTGGTCCTGCTACAACATACCAAATGGCCGAAAATTTTTAAAATCGGACAATAACCACGCCCACATCCCATATAACGGTAATTTATAAAAATACGAAATCCTCGATAAATCAGTAAATATTAAAGCTAATTTATTCAAAATTGATGGTTGCAACAATTTTTTACCAAGAAATACGCTTATGATACAATTTTGGAAAATGGACGTGGCACCGCCCACTTATGATCACATATATGTATCTCGCTAACCGTTCTAGCAATTTGAACCAAACTCGGTATGGTTATTGTGCTTGCCACATAAAAGCAAAGCGTTGAAAATTATTGAAATCGGACTAAAATTACGACTGCTTTTCATATAACAGTATATTTCAGAAATGCTTGAAACTGCAATATTTCGAAATTTAAGGACGCTAATTTACTTAAAATTTATACACCCCGGCTTATCGTGTAGCGGTAGCTTTCGGAAAGGTGGAAAGCATATATTTAATAATTGCGCCGGGTATTTAATGTTCGGCTCCGCCCGAACTTAGACTTTCTTACTTGTTTTATTTAAAACCATTTAAATTTAGTGCGAAATCTCTTGCCAAAAAAAATCAATAAAATTTTTTCTTAAATATTTACCTGAATATCTTCTCGCATATCTCAACTAGTGGAAGACTGTAGGAGAGAGCTGGCCTATATCTATATCTATTGCCCTAATGCGGTTCCTGGCATACAGGGACATTTACGGAAACGTGGCAGCGGACGAACTTGCAAGGTGCGGCTCCGCACTGAATGTGTCCCACGCGGTGGATATGGGCGCTTCGCGCAGGGAGATAAAAGCAACAATTAACGAATTGTATCACTCCAAGGCTAAGCAGAGGTGGAACCGTGCAGGATCGTACAGGATTACCCGGAAGTTCTGGGTGTCCTACGACCCACTTAGACCATGAGCAAAGAAGATACTTACTAACTAGCCGTTGCAAAGCTGTGGCTAAAGACAGTCTGCAAGCCATTCCTGCAGAATGTTTTAGAGTGAAGCTGCTTCTCTTTTTATGACGTACTGAAATTCATTAAAGCCGCCAAATGGCCATAGGTTGCACGAGTTGTAGAATCAAAATGGCAAACTTTCTCAACTGTTTATTTATACAAGATTGTATCTAACTGATTGATTATAAACTAATTTTATCCATAAATATGTATTGCATTTTGAAATTGATTGTTTTCGTTATTTTCTTGTTAAAATACATGTGTTATTTATTTTTGTACCGGCATATTTCTGACTTTTGAGTGCATATTATATGCGCATATTTTCGATTTTTTAGTGCATGACATTCCGATCCTTACTGATAACCAGGGAACGGATTTTATGGAAATTGTCTTTTTTTCTGCTAGAGAGATATAGTATATTCGATTAAGAATGTCCACGATTTAGCTTTCCCTGATTCCATATATACACAATTGATGTTGCCTTTTTTTTCCTTTTTTAAGGTATTTGCCTTTTTTTTCCTTTTTTAAGGTATTTGCCTTTTTTCCCCTTTTTTAAGATATTTGCCTTTTTTTGCCTTTTCTACCTTTAAAAAAGTGATTATAGCATTTACAATTTTTTTTTAAGATAAAAAAAATACACATTACCCATGCGGCTTATAGAAGCGCCGAGACCTCTTGCCAAATTGGTGTTGGTAGTTCAAAGCCGTTTTCTCAGCTAACGAAGGCTTGGAGACAATAACGGGAGTGGATAAAATTGTAAAGGGCGAGGAAAACGCCTTTATTCCTGATAATATGAACGTTTCAAACGTTCCATATTTAAATTGGGCTCCACTTGTATCAACTTACGTCGAGCACACATTTAGTACATTCAAGGCTTTTCTTCGCGAAAATAGAATCAAAATGTTGCCAGAAAACTTCAAAATGCATCTTGTGGTTTAATGTTACTACAACTAAACAGATTAAAGTTTTATGAGTTAGAAACTCGAAAGGATAAAATAGTCAAAGATTCAAAGTACAAATTTTTCATATAATGAAACTAGTTCATAGTTTTTCTCTTTTTACTTGTAATATAAACATTTCTAAAATAAATGTATTTTTTGATTTTTCTTCGTATTTTCTGTCTTTTTTTAGTGCCTTATTTTGCTTTTTTTGCAATACCAAGTGCCTTTTCCTGCCTTTTTCGCTATTTTGTTTTGCCTTTTTTGCAACACTTAGTGCCTTTTCCTGCCTTTTTCGCTATTTTATTTTGCCTTTTCCAGCCTATTTCGTTACTTTATTTTGCCTTTTTTATAGGTTTTTAGGTCCTAAAAATCCGTTCCCTGCTGATAACCATCCTTTGAACGTCTGCAGCAGGTATCCGAAATT
>NW_023458788.1:118855-120299 GCF_013731165.1 Rhagoletis pomonella
CGGCCGCTGTGGTGTAGTGGTAAGCAGTGCGCGCTTCCACTTCGCAGTACCCGGGTTCAAACCCTGGTCAAAGCAACACCGCAAAAAATATAGAAAAAAGGTTTTTTCTTAACAGCGGTCGTCCGTCGGCAGGCAATGGCAAACCTCCGAGTGTATTTCTGCCATGAAAAACAGCTTCTCATAAAAATACAATCGCCGTTCGGAGTCGGCGTAAAACTGTAGGTCCCTCCCCTTTGTGTGGTACAACATCAAGGCGCACGCCACAAATCGGAGGAGAAGCTCGGCCAAACACTAACATATGTGTAAGCGCCAATCTATTATTATTATTATTATGGGAGGTGCCACGCCCCCTTTTCCGATAGCTCCAATTTTTCTCCAAGAGTATGCGATGGATTTCATATATCGCCATACCAAGCTTATTTCCAGAGATATGGAGTATGAGAAATTCGGTTTGTATGAGAGGTTCCACGCCTCTTTTATATATTGGGACTTTTGTTAGCTGATAACTAGGGCTCGGAATCTCATGCAAATGCATGTTTTTATTGGGCATGTGAAAATCGAAATTGTTAAGTTATCTTTACGAATCATGAAATTTCCTTTAAAATGGCATTCAATCGTCAGAGCATATTTTTGCATATTTCGCAGTAAATGCATGATTTTGCATATTTTGCAAAAATACCTGTTTATACAATACCATATTTTAGTATATTCTAAAATAAATGCAAGTGGTTTTTGCTTATATTTTAATTTTTTTTTTATTTAAAACCATTTAAGTTTAGTGCGAAATCTCTTGCCAAAAAAATCAATAAAATTTTTTCTTAAATATTTATCTAAATATCTTCTCGGATATCTCAACTAGTGGAAGACTGTAGGAGAGAGCTGGCCTATATCTCTGATCAATACGAAATTGCCCTAATGCGGTTCCTGGCATACAGGGACATTTACGGAAACGTGCCAGCGGACGAACTTGCAAGGTGCGGCTCCGCACTGAATGTGTCCCACGCGGTGGATATGGGCGCTTCGCGCAGGGAGATAAAAGCAACAATTAACGAATTGTATCACTCCAAGGCTAAGCAGAGGTGGAACCGTACAGGATCGTACGGGATTACCCGGATGTTCTAGGTGTCCTACGACCCACTTAGACCATGAGCAAAGAAGATAGTTACTAACTAGCCTTTGTAAAGATGTGGCTAAAGACAGTCTGCAAGCCATTCCTGCAGAATGTTTAAGAGTGAAGCTGCCTCTCTTTGTATGACGTACTGAAATTCATTAAAGCCGCCAAATGGCCATAGGTTGCTCTAACTGCTTGATCATAAACTAATTTTATCCATAAATATGTAGTGCATTTTGAAATTGAGTGTTTTCGTTATTTTCTTGTTAAAATACATGTACAAATAAAACTACGCGCTACGTTCAAAAACGCCTTCAACTCGCGGCCACGAAA
>NW_023458789.1:0-4870 GCF_013731165.1 Rhagoletis pomonella
GCAAGCGAAAGACCAACACAGTTGATGTGGTAGAACTCGTTACAATTATTGCATTGTACTTTCGCTTGGTTGCGATCAACTTTTTGAGCGCAAACAAAAGGCATGTGGATAATTTAATAAATTAAATTATGACTTTCACATCAACTTTGTTTAAAAAGATGCAACAAATAGAGTCTCTGTCTCATTGGACTAGGCCAGATCAAAACGAGGTTCAAATTTCGATATTTATTTTATTCAAACACAGGAGCGCAAAAAAAACACGTCCGCACTTCACACTAATTCACATCTAGTTCCGGATATATTCAATATTGAAATAACATGCCGAAATGAAGAGTTGGACATAGATTTTTCCTTACATCCCAGTCAGTGTACCGAACTAAATACACCGATTCTAGACTCTTATTTACAGCCGAAAGCCCTTAGAGTAGAACCGATGGAATATAAAATGAAGATACGCCTAACAACTGATGTGCCGTTTCATTGAGCGCCTAGGCGTTTATCTTACGCTGAGCGAACTATAGTTCAGAATATATGTACTAAGAGATTTAGAGTCAGATGGAATTATACGACCAAGTAATTCCCCCTACGCGTCCCCTATAGTCAGTGTTGCCAGAACTTTTTGGACGAACCGGCTGAATTGGTAAATAAAACCGGCTATAAACGGCTAAAATGTTTCAACTAAATTTCACATGTTTTATTTAAATAAATCACGAGTAAAAAGACTTTTTCTTGGAGAGAAGTTACAAATTCGAGCCGGAAAAAATTTTGCCAGCAAGAATTTGCAATTAGCAAAAACATAGGATTGTAGCATATGGTTGGATTTTTTATCGACAATAATTTGAATGAACAAGTTCGTTAAATTTAAAAATTTACAAACTGGAGCGATTTTAAAATGAAAAATGTAAGTTAATACTTGTTTACTTAATTAACTTAGTTAATTCCAATGATTTGAAAGGTACTCGGCAAAAAAAAACTGTATTCTTAATCGGAATGCAATCTCAACCAGAGTCGATATAGTAAACCCGACAAAGAAATTGAAACGTATGTTGAAGAAAGTTGGACTGACAAGATATATACACGTAGATCCCGTTTTTTGCCCCTCTGAAAGAATTTTAAAAATTCTGTACAAATTTATTATGTTTGAAATGCAACCGTGGACCCTAGCTGGCAGGGAAACTTGCAAATTTGCGTTCGTGCAGAAATTTGCACATCTATCTACTTGATAGAGAATTTGGGAGCATTTTTTCTTACTATCTGATATTTTGAGTGATAATTCTCGCTAGATTTTCGAAGAACAAACCTGTTGTCTCCCATAGACTTTTGCTTTTGTTTTCATTTTGACATTTAGTTTTTTTAATTCAAGTTGGCGTTAGGTTTTTGGAATTTAAATAAGTTCTCAGAAAAACATTTGTTTAAAAAAATACATATGTGTAAATAGTGCATGAAAATATCAATTTTTTCCTTACCTTAAACCTTTGGGAGTGGGCAAAAATGATGTTATGTAATTTAGGCAGAATTGAATATGCGCTATCTGGGAAGACAATATCTACATGTAATATTTATTCTGTTTGTTGGCACTATATCCAAACACAAACGCATCTTAAGTGTCTCAACAGTGAAACAATTTCTTATTTTCTAAGCTTGCGAATAAAACTTCACACTTAAAATTAAGACATTTATAACAAACATTTTATGAAGAAAATCCCTTCTTCTTTTAAAATAAAAATAAGCGAAATCGGCCCAATTTCATACAACCCTGCCTGACATGAAAATTTTCTCCACGATAAGGCTAGTAGCCATTTCTAACAGATTTTGGGGCACTTAGTCAAAAATGGAAACATATATACATATTTGAAATTTAAGAAAACAAGGCAAATAGCTAAATCGGCTAAAAACGGCTAATTTTTTTTTGGAAAACGGCTAACAAATCGGCTTCCGGCTAAATCGAAATTTCTCCGGCTGTTTGCTATCTCAACCGGCTAAATCTAGCCGGAAAACGGCTAAAATGGCAACACTGCCTATAGTTCTTATAAAGAAAAGGAACGGCCAAGGGCGTATGTCTGTTGATTATAGGGGTTTGAACAAAATAACTGTGCGGGATAACTACCCTCTACCACTAATAGAAGACTGTATAGAATATCTCGAGAGTAAGAAGGTGTTTTCGGTTTTGGACCTTAAAAATGGGTTTCACCAAGTTAAAATGTCACCTGAATCCATTCCTTATACTGCATTCGTGACGCCGAATGGACAGTATGAATACCTTAAAATGCCGTTTGGACTCAAAAATGCTCCGGCCGTTTTCCAAAGATTTATAAATGATATATTTAGAGACTTAGTCGAGGCTAGAAAAGTAATCATTTACATGGACGATATAGTTATAGCGACGACAACCTTCGAGGAATATATGACTTTACTGCGGTCACTACTCGAGCGAATCAGTAAACGGGGTTTAAGGTTAAACTTGTCCAAATGCAAATTCGGATATGCTCAGATAGAATATCTGGGATACTCTGTATCCCCATGCGGAATCACTTTAAGTGAATCGCATGTGAAAGATATACAGAAATATCCAATACCAACCAACCAAAAACAGTCACATTCCTGAATAGGTTTGTTCTCGTATTTCCGCCGGTTTGTGCCGTCCTTCTCTAAAATTGCCAGACCACTGCTTAACTTACTGAAAAAGAACACTGACTTTAACTTCGACGAACACTGCATTGCCGCATTTAAACAACTTAAAGTCAAGTTAACAGAACCTCCGATCCTAGCCATTTATAACCCCACACGAGAGACAGAACTTCACTGTGATGCCAGCACGACTGCGTTTGGTGCAGGCTTGCTGCAATGACAACATGACGAGAAATTCCATCCAATATCATACTTCTCCAAGAGTACTTCCTCTGCAGAAGCCAGATATCACAGCTTCGAACTAGAGACATTAGCTTTGATCTATGCTTTACGTCGATTTAGAGTCTACTTGGGGGGAATTCCATTCAAAATAGTTACAGACTGTAACTCACTATCAGTATGTAATTAACGAGTAAGGTGGTCGGATGTGTTTTTTGGATGCGGACTTTATTTAATTTATTAAAGGGGATTTCGCGGCGATTAAATCGTAAAAATTTGCTAAATCAACGTTAGGCAGCCACAACTGCACATCGATGTGATTTAGTGTCAATTTGGATGGAAGTTGGAGCTGAAAAATTGAAATTTTACTTTGAAGCCTAATCGCGTTGGTGTTAAAAGAAGAAAATTCTAACAAAAAAGCCAAAAGCAACTAGTAAGTCGAGCGACTCACCAAGTGAGCGCGATGGAAGAGTGCAGCAAATGCAAAACAACTATTCGTGATAAATCAGTTAGATGTGTGGGTGTATGCGGTCGTAGCTATCACATATCAACAAAATGCTCGGGTCTTGACGACTACAGTAGCAGCTGTCTCATTACGAACAAAATGATTAAGTTTCTGTGTGATGATTGCTTGCAGTTTATACGTAATGTGGATGAAATGTTTAGAGAAGTCCAAGACCAAATGAAGAAAAATGGTAGTTACCTAAAAGAGTACAAAAATAGCTTTAAAGAGGCGATGAAAACAAATGAGCGCGAAATAAAAAGTTTGATAGAAGCTGTAGAAGCTAAGTACTCTGAGCGTGTTCAATCACTTGTAGCAGCGCAGCAATCTTTTGAGAAAAAAGTTGAAGAGGTCGAAAAAAAGTATCTGACTTTACAAGAGCAATAAAAGAAAACTCCGATAACGTGTGCCGTGAGCTTGACAGTAATAAAAAAGAAAATAAAAAAGTCTGTGAAGAGGTAAAAGGCATCATGAGTAAGCACAGTGGAGTAGTAAGCGAGACGTACGCGGATATGCTAAAAAGGGGTGCGGGGTGTGCCCCAGTAATTCTAAAGCCAAAGAAAAGTCAACAAAGTAATATAACCAGAAATGAAGTCAAAGAATGTATTAACCCAGCCAATTTAAAAGTTAAGGTTAATGGGATGTTTAATAGGCAGGATGGTGCAGTTGAAATTAAATGTGTAAATAATAGCGATAGAGATATCCTAGCTGATGAAATCAAAAATAAGTTAAGCCAAAAATATGATGTGGAAATCCCAGGCTTGAGATACCCCAAAATATTAATAAGTGGGCTATCGGCGAACTTGGAGTGTGATAAAGTCGAAAAAGCTATACGTAAGCAAAACGATGTCTTATTTGAGCACCTCAAATGTACTAAAGTTTTTAAATCGCAGAAAAATCCTAGAGTGTTTAATGCGTTTATTGAAGTGGATGGTGTAGCCTTCAAAAGCATTATAAAGGAGCAAAGAATCAATATTGAATGGCATCGATGTATGGCTTACGAAAGCGATGGAGTTCTAAGATGTTATAAGTGTTGGGGCTTTAACCACAAAGCTGCAATGTGCAAAGAACAGCATCAGATATGTGCTAAGTGCGGGGAAAATGATCATAGCTATAGAGAATGTCAGAATAACTTTGTGAAATGCAGAAATTGTAGCATAGCGAAAGCAAGACTTAATCTGGCGGACATCGACGAAAAGCATGATGCAAGGGACAGCTGCTGTCGCGTATTACAGAGAAAGGTAAAACTGCAGGCCGAAAGAACATTATACTAGCAATCAAAGGGCAAGATGCTATGCCTTTACTTGAACATATGTGGTCTGAGAACGAATTTTTCCCAATTAGAAGTTTTGTTGGAAGACAGTGTATATGACTTCGTATGCTTGTCTGAAACGCATCTTACCTCAGACATAGACGATGAGGAGCTATATCTTCCAAATTATAGTATTCATCGAAATGACAGCGATTCAAAACACACTGGCGGTGTTGTAGTCTACGTGAATAAGTCATGGGAAGTGCTAG
>NW_023458789.1:4970-6152 GCF_013731165.1 Rhagoletis pomonella
TTTTTCCAAAAAATATAAAGTTTGAGATATATTTATTATAGCATATTTTCGCATATTTTGCAATAAATGCATATTTCAGCATATTTTGCAGTAAATGCATATTTTCGGATACTTTGTGCTGCGTTGTTAGGTTTAGAACTAATAATAAAAATTTCTGAAATAACAACAATATAGTAACATTGTGTCGAAAATTAAATAAATATCAAAGTGCACGTTTACAACGTGTTTATTTAAAGTTTTTTATGTGTGAGAAAGATAATACTACATATTTATATGTTTCGCTCTTGACAGATGAGTTGTCCCGACGCTGGCCCGCCATGGCGCGCCGTTATAATTTCGATTGGCAAGCAATTAACAAAGATTTCATCAAACGCAAGTAACTGTGTTTTGTTATGGAAACCTTATTACTATTATTATTATTATTATTATTATATTACTAGTACCAGGTTACGCAGCGAGATACAAAACGTGGTTCGGTTACAGGCTATGTGTTACTACTACAAGTACCAGGGCAAAGTTACGTAGAGGGAGGCAATTGTCACCTCCTAGGACAACTCCATGTTAAATGCGACAGCAGAAAGCATGGGTGGTAGAGTTGCGAGGTACCGGTATTCGACTCCAAAACTCCCGACTAGTACTTTCCTTCCGCATGTATCTAAAAACATGCACCATATGAATTCCAATGTGAAGCAATTTGTGAATTAGATTCCATGTACTTTCCATGTACAAATTGAATAAATATGGATTATTAAACATAAATATTTATGTATATACACTTTTATGAAATTTAGAACATTTTAGGTGCTGCAAATAAAGTTAAAGGTATTTTTGGGCATGCACATACTACATAAACTAAATTTAAAAGCATATCTTATGGCTTATAATGATTTTAAAATCATTTTGTGGAGCATATATTTAAAATTTCTTGGCATATTTTAGGCGCTTAAAATTTGTTTTTAAGAGCATATTTTGGGTTGCCCTAATAATCACCATTATTCGGACATTGACCCTAGCCGAACAAATCCGGTTTACCCAACATAGGTACCTACCAGGATTTTTGCGAATATTCGCATTCGCAACCGCGGAGCTTCCGCATTAATTATAACATTCGCATTCGCAATAATAAATGCGGATCTTTTGCGAATGCGAATATTAAGGAACCGAAAATAACAGTTTTTTTTT
>NW_023458789.1:6162-7408 GCF_013731165.1 Rhagoletis pomonella
GTATGGTTGGTCATATTAGTTACATGTACCTCTAAGCGCGGCCAAAGGCCGCCTACGCAGAAAGAATTCTGCGAAAAAATACTGTGGATAGGGTAGTCGGTGTTGGACGGACTAGTGTTGTTTTATGCAAATACTTTGCGAAGAGAGGACTATTGACGGCATATGGTTACGGTATCCATATTAACCAACGTAAAATAAAGGACATTTTTTTTCAAAATGATTTGGGAATACGTACATGCAACTTGTATGATAAAAGTACCTTACCCATATCGTAATTTAAATCAAATATTTACCAGTTAATTATATTATTTAATTGTACAAGTTCCCCTGGTGTAGCGAAGGACTTCACCATCCTTTGCTACCAAAATGCTTCTACCATAACTCATACTGCACGACGAAGCCAGCACACAGTGGCTCAAAATTGGATTTGAATGTTCATAATCTACCGGAGCCTTAATTTTTCAACAAATTTTTACTAAAAACCAAAAAAAAAAATATTTATTTTGGTGAAAATTTTTTTATAACATTTGAACTTTTTTTTGTGTGTTTATTTTGTTTTGGGAGAACTATGCAATTGTTTTCAACTAGTTTTTGTTATGTACCATTTATTAACTGAAACAGGAGAATGCATTTTCTTCAAAGTGGCTACTTTTTCTGCATTTTGCACTAAAAATTTAATATAGTCGAATAAAAATTCAGAAATCAGGCTGAAATGGTCTCTTGCAAATATTGCAAGCTTTCATAAAAGAAAAATAAAAAGTAAACAAATTAAGTGAAAAATGAAGGCTCCAGTTAATTACCAACACTAAATGCCAGTTTTGAACCACTGTGCAGCAGAGGGTGGAAACTCAGCGTGCAACACGATCCTGGGCACAACGTTCCCACGACAGTCGGGTCTACGTAACCGGAACGACCCAGATTTATATCTGGCCAAGGACTGTCACTCCAGCAACACTCCCCAAAAACTCTTTGGGGAATTTGTATGCTGCTACAACAACAACAACAACATCCTGGGCACAACTTTCCCTGTGCTTTATAGATTGTACAAAGATTACCGATTAAATAGAAACCCTTAGGGCCGGTTGCTCAAAGGCTGGTTGACACTAATCATCGGTTAACATCGTTATCGACGTTTTCGACTCCATGCATATAACACGGTGTCGGTAACGTCGATAACTATGTTTAACCAGGGATTAGTGTCAACCAGGCTTTGAGCAACCGGCCCTTAAGTGGGGTGCGAAAAAAA
>NW_023458789.1:7508-9696 GCF_013731165.1 Rhagoletis pomonella
AAAAAAATGGCGAAGGTTTTCATTATATTTTATAAGGGGCATTTTTATTTTTCATACTCTGCGTTTAAAAATTACCTCTGAAAAATGCAGAGCCTATTTAAAGGACAGTTTAAGAAATAAAGGACAAAAGGCGTCCTTTATTTTGAAAAAAATTATAAATGACAGGCGGCTAAAATAAAGGAGTGTCCTTTAAAATAAAGGACGGATGGTCACCGTACATACGGTACGTCAAATAAAAGCTTGATTAATTTTCGATGCAACTCTACAGCTTTTACATATAACAAATAAAGTGGTTTAAAAAAGTGGGTTTACAAAGATTTGTTTAATATTTTTTTACATTTATACCATTTTTATAAAAACTATACACAACATATATGTATGAATGTGTATCAAATCAAAGGGAACTAATTTCCTATCAAATGAGATCAAAATGTTTAAAATCCAAGCATTTGTTTTTAATAGGTGGCATACACGGGGCGTCTGATTCGAGAGTAATTTCTGTACGTGTTGACTCGCCTTCGACTACACACAGTTTAATCATTCAAGGCCCGTCCACATAGAACTTTGGCGTTGCGTTGGCGTTGGCACCGCTTCAACAGCTGACTATGAAGACATGAATTAAAATGCAGCCGTCCACATACCCGAAATTCGGCAACGCTCACGCCAACACAAAGCAAAAAGACGGCAAGCTCATTTTTTCTCGTGCGTCGTTCGTCAGCTGTTGCAAATAAATAAAACTATGTGAAATACTTCTCCTTTTTAATCAAGTACAGGCAAGAAATATCGTTTTTAATGCAATTATTGATATGAAATATTAATTTATCTGTCGTTAGTATGTTAATTTAGTGGCCCAAGCATTCGCTGCCAAGCGTTCATTGTAGCAAGCATACTTTTAACGTGCGTTCTGCCAACCAACGCCATCGCCAAAGCCAACGCGAAAGTTCTATGTGGACCGGCCTTCAGTCATGCCGGGGGTCATGTTGGTGCAACTAACACATATTTATTTTCACAAACACATCCAAACCGACTCACGAGTCAGACGCACCGTGTATGCCGCCTATAAGAAATTTTGATTAAAAAAAATTTTTTTCATATGAACTTTGTCCCTTTATAGCTTTTGTAGTTATTAGTTAGCAGGAATTTACAGGAAGCTGTTCCCGCACGACACCTTACATAAGATTTATTAATCCTGAACGGGTAATCTTCGTCGTTTCGACGAACACTGTTGGGTCTTTTTCCATTTTTCTCGCCATTGGACTGAAGTGCGAATTGCTCTAAAATACACAAAAAAGCTTAAATAAAAAGTATCCTCTGTGTTTTCTTTCTTGTTAAGGTTAATCATTATTAAAAGTAGTTTGGCAATCTTGCATGCAACATTTTTCATACAAAATATGGGAGACAAAAAGGACTTCGTCGATTCGACGAAGATTACCTTTAACGTATCGTCGCCTGGGTAAAAGATTGTTGTATGTTAATTTCGGCAGGTTGTGGGAAATCGCGATTGAAGTTTGGAATGCAATTTCTCAAAAACGCGAAGGTAGATTTTCTCCACTTGTTCTACAAAATTCTTAAATTATTTAATTTTTAATGTTTATTGTTAATTAGTTTTGAGTTTATGAAGAATTTTCTTTTTACTCAATATCTCGAAAACTAAAGGAGATATACAAAAATGGAGAACACCATTTCTAAGATATTGATTAGTTTAATGACTGCATCACTAACTAAATTTTTACTAAATTATCGAAAACATTGTAGTCAATATCTCGGAAACTAAAGGAGATATCTAAAAACTGCTAACACCAATCGAAAGACCTTATTTAAAAATATATAACTGCATCTAGAACTAGAAATCGTCAAAATGGCGCTTATGACAATATTTTACCCAGGCGACGGTATGTAAAATAACGTTACCCTTTAAGGGTTAATGGCGAAGACAGTGGTTCCTGTAAATCCTGCAAAACCTGATATTCGTACTGCTGCTGGAACGCAACTATTGTTTCCGCAAAAAAAATATACCGTTATCTTCAGATCAATCATCTATCGATTCCAATATTTATTTGGGTGGGGTTTAGTACCGCTCACAACTATTTCGGGCCACCCATTTGGACGGAATAGCCCGAAATAGTTGTGAGCGGTACTAAACCCCACCCAGTTACACCGACAAAGATTCATTAAATCACCTGGTCTC
>NW_023458789.1:9796-11724 GCF_013731165.1 Rhagoletis pomonella
TTCTCCATCTATTTTTTAAAATTCCAAAAGCTGCTTCAACAACTATTCTTCCTCTACTATGCGCAACGTTGAACCTGGCTTGATTTGATGTCAGAGGTTCTTTGAATGGGGTGATAATTGCCACCGGAAACGTTTGGCATGGGTATCCTTTATCACCGAATAAGAATTGGCCCCGGGGAGGATAGTCTCCCCTAGCATATAAGGGGCTATTCACAAACACTCGTGTATCGTGTACAGATCCTGGGTAGCCAATGAAAACATCTGTAAATTTATAATCGCTGTCCACAACCGCCTGCGCCTCGATAGAATAGAACCTTTTATGATTGATGTATTCATCGTGTTTGTTGAAAGGACATTTTATGCGAATATGTGTGCCATCAATCGCTCCAACAAAATTACGAAACGCGTTTGATTTTGTTTTTTGGCAGAATTTATCAGCAACCCTTTCATTTTCTTCTGCAGTGCCATGCCGTATTAAACCACGCATTGCAATAATTTCTTTCAAGGTTTTGTGAATAACGTTTCGCGCAGTGAAACGGCTTATGCCTAAAAATCCAGCAACTACTCGATAGCTGCATCCACATGCCATCCAATACAAAAAGCAAATGACTTCGTACTCCACTGACCATCCGTGGCGCCTTTTGGGAATGTGAGTTACAATTTTTCAAAACGAAGCAGAGGACAACCTAAGATGCATTTTTGTAGTCTTGTTATCGCCGTTCATAATGCTGCTTAGTATTTTGGAATAAACGTCTTGATGCATGTACATAATACCCTAAAACGACGTATGTTTTTATTGGAAACAATTGTACACGGTTTTAAACATTTTTGTGAACACACTTACCAGATGGTTTTGACGTATTTTTATTTCTAATATTACTGCTAAAAGGTCTAATAAATGCATGGATTTCAGTTCCAGAAGAATTGAAATCATCAAAGGAAAATATTTTCTATATAATTGCTGCATTTTATAAATTGCAAACTCGATAGTCTTCTTGTGCATCAAAGCAACTGTCAAAAATTTCCAGCAGTAAAAAGTTACGAATTTCCACAGCAGAAATGTAAAATTTTCTCACCATAGTAAAAAGTTTTTCCACCATAGATCTTTCTATCAATTGGCACAGGCCCTTATTTGCAACAGCTGACGAGCGACGCACGCGAAAAGTTGAGAGTTTACCATCTTTTTGCTTTGTGTTGGCGTGAGCGTTGTCGAATTTTGGCTATGTGGACGTTTGCATTAGAACTCATGTATTCATAATCAGCTGTTGAATCGACGCCAACGCCAACGCATCGCCAAAGTTCTATGTGGACGGGCCTTAAGACGTAATTGTTAGGTTCAACAGTTGCCAGCAGTTTCGTAGCAGATGAGCTAAACACCTACGTCTTATGAACGTGACCATTTTCTTTTTAATTGTGTGAAATAGCCAGAACAACCGCAGTGATGTGAAGTCGATGTTTATCGAAAGCATGCTGTGAAACATACAAATAGTAGATATCTAAATGTTATGCACAAATTTACTTTAAAAGAATTAGCGTGAAACTGACTTATTATTTGAGAATATATCTAAATTATTCCAATTATAAAATTGTGATGTAGCTTTATTCGAATTGTAATACGCATTTAACTTCATCTTCCGATCAATCGATCTTTGTAAATTTTAATTGGAGATTATTCAATATTATCAAAATCACCCTCTACCAACTTAATTTTTACATATTTCGTCTCTTTTCCCTTAATTTGATAAAATACTTCTTCCTAGTTACGACTTAGTTGCAGCTGCAGCCGAAACTAAATTTTAAGTTGGTACTTAGCCAGAAAAGTCGAAACTAAGGCAACTATGAATAGCTTTAGTTGGGACTTAGGGCCTGTGCCAATTGATAGAAAAGTTCTATGGTGGAAAAACTTTTTACTATGGTGAGAAAATTTT
>NW_023458789.1:11824-14472 GCF_013731165.1 Rhagoletis pomonella
AAAAAAGTAATTTTCTGGCTGACGTTTGTAATTTCTGCGCCATGTTATTTTCTGTGAAAAGTAAACAAAGAATATGAAGACGAAGCATAAAGAAAAAAATGAAAGCAATGTTGTAGCACATGTTTGTGCTAACCAATTTTATTATTTTTGTGTCCAATCACCGCGCACTTCATTTTTATTACATTTGCACAAAAAATTTTTTGAAAATCGCTTAAAAATCACTGAAATAAACCACCGTCAAAATACACATAAAGAAAGAAGCAAAACAGAAATAGCAAACTTCAAAATTACGAACGTCACACACTTTTATTTTCAATTGCTATTACAAATGGCTGCTTCTCAACCGGTCAGATCTGTTCTAATTGGTTCATGCTATTTCTCATGGGCTGCAATATATATCAGCGCTTATTGCTTGACATCTATTGCAGGCAATTCGATAGTTTGACAGTCATATTTTCATTAGAAAGAAAGCGTGCTGGTGGTAACATCGATGAAATTTTGATATTAAATCAAAATAAAAATCTGTTCCCTATTGGATTATTTATGATTACGTATTAGGAAATTCTTCAGCAAGTTTTTTAATGATTTAAATGTTTTTAAACACCGAAATTGAGAGAATTTTGTCTGGTGGCGTCATGCGGCAAATGCTTATTTCAAGACATCAAAGTGCCCACGCACAAAAAGTTGCAGTCATATTGCTCGTCAAAATGACAGTTGGTAGGCCATCGGTGTTTGCCTGTGGAGTTCTGCGGTAAGGGAGGAATAAAAAATTTGGGGTGAAATTGTTTTTGGACGAAACTCAGGATATGGCAGATTAAAAAAGAAATTAAATTAGCACAAAACCGAAATAACCGCCAATTCAGTTTCTATTTATCCGTTCACTCAATCAATCAATTCATGAATCAAAAATCAATCAGTCAATTCATCGCGGTACCTGTCGTTCAATAGCGACGCATCGTCAAAAATTCTTCCGCATACACAAACCCTGCGTACGAGCGGGGGCAACAACCCCGAAAAAATCAACCCCTTCAAAACGGAACGGAAGACTGCCATTGATTTCCGGTAGTGCATTCCAATGATTTCCGGTAGTGCATTCCAGACAAATGTGGAACGCAAAAAATACCAAACTTTGGCACGAAAAAATCAACCCTGTGCATACGAATATGCCTTCAAAACGGACCATCAACAACAACAACAAAGCAACAACGGCATTATGCAGACACACACATACACATGCACATGCATGGAACGCCTGCATTAGCGGAAAAAAAACACTGAAGCCACAGAAGTTCCCATGCCCATAGCCGACTATTTCTTGCACTTTTTCATTAAATTTCACTTGCATTCGTAAATTTAATATTTGTTAAAGTCACTTACCACACTCAGATTCCAATAGGAATGCGGTGAAAAGCACAAAACTAAAAACAGAAGCGCGACTGCGTCCGCGATACAACAACACTTCGGCCATTTTTAATTGAAATTGAAAGAGAAAATCAAAACACACGCACATCGCAACACCTGATTTACATGATTCAATACTTGAAAGCAATTCTTGCTCATTCGCTTTTGTGTTTTTTATTTGCTTTTACACGTTTCAATTCTGTTGAATTCAAGTCTTTGGTTCTTTAAATGGGAAGCAACGAAAATGCCAAAAGCAAAGCAAGAAAGTTGAAACGACTTGACGGTACAGACGCATGTGTACTCGTCCCTTTTCTTCTCACCCTTCTGCTCTTCCATGTCCGAGCAGAATTGAATTCAATACTTGAACTCATGATTCAATAATACAAGGTCAAGAACGATAGAATACAAGATTGCGCATTCCCGCAGAATGACATTTGTGGCAACGGGTAAACAAAGAATATGGCGAAGAACAATGAGTTGACAGCTGTGAATTTGCAGTGAGAAAACGTGTTTTCTTCTCGATTCACCAATTTCTCAAGCCATCTTTGAATATAGCAAATTAAGCACTACGTTAACAAAAAATATACAACCACTCTTGAAATGTGTTCAAAAGAATAGGTCTTATTAATTAACTACTTAGAATTTTTATGTTTGTATTTCAGGTGCCGAAAAAGTGATAATATCTTGTCGCAGCGCATGTTTTCCTGCAGAAAGTGGTCGATGCTTGCTTACCTCCGATTTTAATTTGTAATTTGTGGTATTTCAACGTTTTCAACTTAACATGTCGTGTTTAAAAGTGGTCCGTAAAGTGCTTCATGCATATTACGCTGGTGTCTAAATTGTATGGCTTCTCTTGCCGGCAGAACTCTACCCACTTTCTGGCCAAGGCGTCGTCGCGGGGAAACAAAAAAAACTGCATTTGGGGGCTTTACCCCTACGGCTGCTGCAATTCAACACACGACACGACATTTTTTTTAAGTTTTTATTACAAATAAAACGTTTTTTACTTCAAAACGCACGGATCACTTCGATTTTTCACTTGAAAGTACACAATTCGTTTGCACTTGTTTCTAAACAAAAAGTTTGTTTACGTATTGCCATAAATGTCAAAGTCGGCAAAACCAAAGTAGCGGTTTCGGGAATGCGCCACCTTCAGTTCATTTCACCATGATACAAGGTTAGATAATTATTGACAGCTGTGGTTTGACACTCCCTTACAAAAGGTTGCATTTACGAAGGACGGAGAA
>NW_023458789.1:14572-17746 GCF_013731165.1 Rhagoletis pomonella
AAAGTAGCGGTTTCGGGAATGCGCCACCTTCAGTTCATTTCACCATGGATGCTTCCTTTTTTTGTCGAGTTCGTCTTGCTCTCTCATTCTGGTATTTGTTGACGTCACGCCCGGTTGCTCCCAGCTCGATTGGCGCAATCTCGTATTCCATCATTCTTGACTTTTACCCTGTTGCAAGATCAGTTAAATGCAGGCACGATAAAATGCCAAATTGGGATATATAAGGAATTTCCATCAATTCTAGTTTAGAAATAAAATAGACTGATGCTTTGCTTTGAGGTTTGTTTGCTGCAGAAAAACAAAAAAACCCAAAATAAATCTGTGCAAGCGCAGGTAATTCGACAATATGAAAATACGAAGTCTCACCGTTGCAAAAAATTTCAGTTTACTGAAGTTGTATTGAAACTGTCTGTTTTGCCGATTTTAACTTTAAAGTTATAAACATTATGGCTCGTATTCATAGTCCAGCAACTAAGTCGAAACTAACAAAGTTACAACTTAAATTTAAGTACCAACTTAAAATTTACCTCTATTCATAGTCGCACTTCAGACTTCTACTAAGGGCCTGTGCCAATCAGTAGAAAAGTTCCGTGGTGAAAATACTTCTTACTATGGTGAGAAAATTTTACATTTCTGCTGTGCCAATTCGTAACTTTTCACTGCTGGAAATTTTGGACAGTTGATTTGATGCAGAAGAAGGCTATCGAGTTAGCAATTAATAGAATGCAGCAATTATAGAGAAAATATTTGCCTTTGCTGATTTCAGTTCTTCTGGTACTGAAATCCACGTATTTATTATACCTTTTAGCAATAACCACTAATTTTTCTCTCGCTTTGGTTTTCTTTAATTTATGTGTATACATACGTTGTTCTGTATTCTTCATGATATAAGCTTCGTTTCTTTACAGATAATTATCACTACATAGTTTTTGCTGGAAAGTGTTTCTTAACCCAAAAACCTAGCTGCTTTCGTTCTTACACTCATCTTTTTTTTTGCCACCTGCTAATTTCTGCAAGTAAAATTTTTACTAGCAGAATATAGCAGCTGACAAAATGAATAAACAGCTGTTGAAGGGTAAACAAGCGAGGTTAGGTTGCTTTATTTGTTTCTTTCTCCAAATTTTTGGTATTTCTTAAATAAAAATGAGCGAACCATTAAATATTGATGAAATTGCAAAATGTATTTGTGAATACTTTTTATGGGCCTGTGCCAATCGGTAACTTTTTTCTCCGTGGTGAGACGGGGTGGAAAAATTTGCTATGGTGTACAAATAAATTGAATTTTGCTGTGCCAAATGCAGAGTAAAATTTTGACAGTTGAAAAACCAAAAAAATGCTCGTGCGAAAGCTTTATTTTTGTGTGTTGCTGAAATTCTTAAAATTTATATTTATTTTATAATTTGCAAGTAACGTACGCTTTTTTTATGCTGTTTCAGCTTTCATTTTCATGTTTACTCCTTATTAGCGCCAAGCAATATTATGTGTATACATGGTTATAAGCTGTCAAAATTTTACCTAGCCCCATGAGCTAGGTAAAATTTTGACGTTCGTATTCCCCACGAGAAGTGTCAAATTTTTACTTTGATCCGTCAAAATTTTCTATTTTCTATCAATTGGCGCAGGGCCTATATATAAAACACGATTAAAAAAAATTACGTCAAATATTTTCAAATGTCAAATACATCGATCAGCTAGTTACTTGCTATTTTCTGCTAGTGTGCGTTTCTTAACTATCTCTTTATATCGCCCGTAATTCATGGTGAAATGAACTGAAGGTGGCGCATTCCCGAAACCGCTACTTTGGTTTTGCCGACTTTGACATTTATGGCAATACGTAAACAAACTTTTTGTTTAGAAACAAGTGCAAACGTATTGTGTACTTTCAAGTGAACAATCGAAGTAATTCGTGCGTTCTGAAGTAAAAAACGTTTTATTTGTAATAAAAACTAAAAAAAAATGTCGTGTCGTGTGTTGAATTGCAGCAGCCGTAGGGGTAAAGCCCCCAAATGCAGTTTTTTTTGTTTCCCCGCGACGACGCCTTGGCCAGAAAGTGGGTAGAGTTCTGCCGGCAAGAGAAGCCATACAATTTAGACACCAGCGTAATATGCATGAAGCACTTTACGGACCACTTTTAAACACGACATGTTAAGTTGAAAACGTTGAAATACCACAAATTACAAATTAAAATCGGAGGTAAGCAAGCATCGACCACTTTCTGCAGGAAAACATGCGCTGCGACAAGATATTATCACTTTTTCGGCACCTGAAATACAAACATAAAAATTCTAAGTAGTTAATTAATAAGACCTATTCTTTTGAACACATTTCAAGAGTGGTTGTATATTTTTTGTTAACGTAGTGCTTAATTTGCTATATTCAAAGATGGCTTGAGAAATTGGTGAATCGAGAAGAAAACACGTTTTCTCACTGCAAATTCACAGCTGTCAACTCATTGTTCTTCGCCATATTCTTTGTTTACCCGTTGCCACAAATGTCATTCTGCGGGAATGCGCAATCTTGTATTCTATCGTTCTTGCCCGTAATTCTCTCAATGATCCCATTCTTCTTTTTGCTGATAATTATCGGCTAGAAAAGTAAAGAAACAAAGCTAATGCTTGCTGCCCAATTTTTCACTAGCCCTGCCGGATAAACATTTTTTATTCACCTCATAGCTGTCAAAAATTTGCTATCCAGTTTACTTTTCTATTAATTGGCACAGGTCCTAAGTAGTTTCGACTTAGTTTACGATATAGCAAAACGAGTGTGAAAATTTATCGATTTTTCTTTACGATATTTTGGAAAAATTACATTTTTATTAAATAATGTCAAGTTTGATCATCCGTTTATGTAATTTTTATTTTCATTGCATGCTTATGCAAAAGAATAATGCAGCGTTTTTGCTGCATTTAAAATGCGACATTTAGCACTTTCGAACATATGTTTTCGAAGAGCGTTCATGCTATAGCATTTAGCAAATGTACATTTATGCGAGTTCGAAATCGTATGCTTTTGAGAAACAGCCGTGTTCCAGTCTCTTATTTAGATGCGTATATATTACGATCAATTCTCACGCAGAAGATAATGTGCAAAAACCCTACTGAAAAGGAAAAAATAAATTTCAAACCAAAAATTCAATACAAAAACTTGAATTGTTTTAACCATAACCGAACATTT
>NW_023458789.1:17756-19023 GCF_013731165.1 Rhagoletis pomonella
AATTTGCTTAACTTTTCTTTATCCAAATATGTAATGTAAATTAAAAGAAATCTCGATCGGCGATCACTGAAACGCAGCTAGCAACTGTATACTCGAAAAAGCAATGTTGCCACTTTTTCTCTTTAAACCATGTTCGAATCGTGGAAATTTTGGAAGATCACAGGGTTGCTTTTAGCATTTAGATTCTTAATGCAAAAATGGAGTTGCATTTAGGCTACGTTTCTTTATACATTCCGGATAATCTCATTTCACAGCCAGAATAAACAGAATGTGTTTGAAATATACGTTAACATATCATCAGGAACGTTCTAAAGAATAAGTAAACAAAAAACATTATTCCAAACGTTCAGAATGAATAAAGAAATTCAGCCTTAGTTGCATTTAGGTGACGAATTTTGTATGGATAAATGTACATTTAGAGTAGCATTTGGAGCTAAATGTGCTTTTACGCGTAAGCAAAAACAGCCCATAAGCAAAAACAGCCTATAAGATATCATTGGGCGTTCATAAGTCGTAGCTGTTGGGTAACCGTTGGCTGTTTGTCTTAGAAACGCACAGTTGAGTTGTTACGCTCAGCCCAACAGTTGGCACTTTCCAGTGGAAAATTTTTACGCTGCCTGAACTCAACGTGTTGGGCTTAGCCTAAACAGCTGATCGAAAAGACTTACGCCGCTTATATTAAATTTAACGCCGCTTTGTTAGGTGGCAGCTGCAAACAAATTTATTATATTTTATATTACTGACGTGATAAAGTAACTAAAATATTTTATAATAATACTACGTTTCTAAATATATGTTTTTAAGATGTTTGCCATATAATTTTACACTGTTTAATTCATTGTAACATTGAACGATTTTTTCCCCACGGCGGCCGCTCAGCGTTGAATTCTAAATAGTATCGGCGCAACTATCTCTATTTGTTGCAATTTTATTTGTTTACATTTATTAGCTGTTCATTTGGCAGCATATTCATCAAGCCGTTTCTAAGGGCCGGTCCACACATAGAACTTTCGCGTTGGCTTTGGCGTTGGCGTTAGTTTGACAGCACGCACGTTAAAAGTATGCTTGCTACAATGAACGCTTGGCAGCGAATGCTTGGGCCACTAAATTAACATACTAACGACAGATAAATTAACATTTCATATCAACAATTGCATTAAAAACGATATTTCTTGCCCGCACTTGATTAAGAAGGAAAAATATTTCACATAATTTTACTTAGGGCCTGTGCCAATTGATAGAAAAGTTCTCTGGATAGTAAATTTTT
>NW_023458789.1:19123-21702 GCF_013731165.1 Rhagoletis pomonella
GAACCAGTATTTTCAATTTTTGCGCCGAGTCACGATAGGCAGGAGTTGGTTAAGTGTCGAGATCTAAAACTGTTCAGATACAGAACTAAATTCATTAGCCGATTTTATGTCTTTATTTTAATGATTCATCTATTGAGAGAGGACAGTATCGATTTCTTAATGCTGAAAAGCGGATCTGATATATCAAACGTGCTGGAATGAGAGTTAAAATCCTGGCATAAGCAACGGAGTGGGTCGTGCAATTCAAAATTAGTTTTACAAGCTTTCAGAAATAGGGGGCAAAAGTGTCTTGATACCCGGGAGGGAACATTAAGGCTAACTTCGCCAAGAAGAAGCGGACTTGAAGTTGAGCCTGTTAGTAATTTAACTATAAAAAATGTACCAAGCATTTGCCTGCAGCTGGAAAGTGTAGGAAGATTAATAAGTTTTAATCGGCTCGTATAAGGTGGAAGGTTATATTGAGAATCCCAACGGAAATTTCTTAAAGCAAAAAGTAGGAATTGTTTTTGAATTGATTCTATCTTGTCTGAGTAAATTTGATACCTTGGATTCCAAACCACCGAACCGTATTCCAGAATTGGCCTAACTAATGTTGTAAACAGGGTTTTAGTGATATAAGGGTCACAAAACTCTTTTGACGCTCACGGTCTTTTGGGGCTGAGGATTCTGATGCTGGAGGACACGGAGAGGATAAATTAATTAAGTCCGTCGGAAGATTATTCTGACGTGCACCGGCAGTAATTTCCTTAGATGGACTATGAAGACGCTTACGTTTAGACACACGGATATCCTTAACAGATTGCAAAGTATCTAACATGATAAAAATATAGTAAGGTAGAACTGCTGAGAGTTACTTTTAAAATTCTTGACATTTCCAAACATTTTAATTTTTAAATTTACTCACAAACTCACACACACATTTTCATTTTCAATCTCAAGCAACAACAATTTCGAACAATTTCAATTTTTTATTTTAAATTTTATATGATTTTAAAATGCTGGCAAACTTAAAAAAAAAATCATGGCCGACAAAATGAGAGAACGGTTCACCTTGCTATGTTTTTATCATGGTATCTAAGCATTTGAATGATTTAAACATATTTCCATAATGCTTAAATTTTTCTGTCAGTACCGACAATTCTTTTCTTACTTCTGTAAAACCATTTCTGGTTTGCCTAAATAGCTTGATAAGATCAACTTCGGTTGGCCTGCACTTTACGCAAGACCAGCGAAGGCCCTTGCCATCATTAATAGCGTCCAGAATTCTTCCTGTCAAACCAGCACATTTCAGATGGTAAATACCATCACGGCCGCTGTGGTGTAGTGGTAAGCAGTGCGCGCTTCCACTCCACAATGCCTGGGTTCAAACCCTGGTCAAAGCAACATCGCAAAAATATAGAAAAAAGGTTTTTTCTTAACAGCGGTCGTCCCTCGACAGGCAATGGCAAACCTCCGAGTGTATTTCTGCCATGAAAAACAGCTTCTCATAAAAATACAATCGCCGTTCGGAGTCGGCGTAAAACTGTAGGTCCCTCCGCTTTGTGTGACAACATCAAGGCGCACGCCACAAATCGGAGGAGAAGCTCGGCCAAACACTAACATAAGTGTAAGCGCCAATCTATTATTATTATTATTAAATACCATCACACAGCCAGCACGATAAGTAGCGTTCAGAATCGCTTTTAATTTGGCAAGTATCAAGTTCGCACTTCATATTGAAAGATTTATGTAATACACTCGTTAATAAAAGACAAACAAAATAAATTATAACAATTAAGGAGCTGATGTAAATAGCTTTAAATGAATGTAGCGAACAGTTTGAGTATCACTGTAATTATGACACTTAATAAACGCAATGCAAACAGCTGTGACAAGAATTACTAGAAAAAGTAAACAAAAAGAGTAGAACAAATGTGCAAAAACAAAATGAATTCAGTTAACTAAAACGATACAACAACAATGATAGCAACAAATAACTCGGCAAAATTAGAATGTATGCTAGTGAAGTTTAATTATATTTACTTTAATATAAAACCAATAACTTTCACTTAGCTTCAATTTTTCACACTATGATGCTCATAAGCACTTTTTATGACTACTTTAACACAGAATTAGCACAATGAACTTAGTAAGTAGAAAGCCAAAATTAGAGCACAATAAAGTACAACCTCAAAGCTTGACGTTTGCTTAATTACATTTAGCGCATTTAGCTCTAAATGCTACTCTAATTTTATCTATATAAAATTCGTCACCAAAATGCAACTAAATGCAACTCCATTTCTGCATTAAGAGCCTAAATACTAAAAACAACCCTTGCTTTTTCGCGTATACAGTTGCTAGCTGCGTTTCAGTGATCGCCGAACGAGATTTCATTTATTATTTTACATTATTTGGAAAAAGAAAAGTTGCGCAAATTCAACATCGCTGTGATATTGATAGAAATCTGGCTTAATTTGGGAAATTTCAGTTGACAGCACCGACAAATGAATATATACACAAACAAATTTTCGGTTATGGCTAAAATAATTCAAGTTTTTGATGTGTATACATCTTTGGTTTCGGTAGGGGTAAAATTTGCG
>NW_023458789.1:21802-22977 GCF_013731165.1 Rhagoletis pomonella
TCGCATATGTATACACATCAAATTTCATGAGTACCTAGTACTCACGCATTTTTTTTGTATTGAATTTTTTGTTTAAAATTTCTTTTTCCCTTTTCAGTAGGGGTTTTGCACATTATCTTCTATGTGCGAATTGATCGTGATAGATACGGATCTGAATAAGTGACTGGAATGCGGCTGTTTGTCAAAAGCATACTATTTCAAACTCCCGTAATGGCCCCTTGCATAGAGAGCGTCAGATTGGCAACCCTTGCGTCGACGGCCCCAACGAACGTTGGCCAATACTCAACTTTTGACGCACGTAAGTCCGTCACTGCTGACAGTTGTATAACCTCGCGTTTACACAAGTCAAGACAAACGAGAATAAGCATTAATTGTCATATTGTTTGAGTAAAGTAGCCATCCAGATAATAAATTGTCTTCCAAAAGCCAGAGAAAGTGACGAAGACAACAAGAGTGTGAATATATTAGTGAACAAAGTGTGAATGTTTTGCTATTGTATCTGAAAAATTGACTTATGTAAACCCCAAGTACGCGGTCATAAGGAACAACTGATTTTTGTTTGCAGACGCAACACCTTCATTGTGGCGTATCTCTACTGCACGTGCGCCAATTCCTTCGCATGCTTTTCCGTTATTGGCGTACAAGTACCCATTCTGACGGGCCTAGTTGGCCAACACTTAACTTTTGACGCACGTAAGTCCGTCACTGCTGACAGTTGTATAACCCCTCGTTTACAAAAGACAAGACCAATGAGAATATGCACATAATCAAGAGAAGTGGGAATATATTAGTAAAAAATATGTGAATGTTTTGCTATTGTATCTGAAAAATTGACTTGTGTAAACCCCAAGTACGCGGCCATAAGGAACAGCTGATTTTTGTTTGCACACGCAACATCTTCATTGTGGCGTATCTCTACGGTACATACGCCACTTCCTTCGCATACTTTTCCGTTATTGACGTACAAGTACCCGTTCTGACGGGCCTATAAATGTACATTTGCCAAATGCGATAGTATGAACGCTCTTCGAAAAAATATGTTCGAAAGAGCTAAATGTTGCATTTTAAGTGCAGAAAAAACGCAGCATTAATTTAGTTTTTAATTTCGAAAGAATTCCCTCGCACTGCTCTCAGATGGCTTAGAGACCTCTTCCATGGCTCAAATTAAAAAAAAA
>NW_023458789.1:23077-40673 GCF_013731165.1 Rhagoletis pomonella
AAAAAAAATGTCGTGTCGTGTGTTGAATTGCAGCAGCCGTAGGGGTAAAGCCCCCAAATGCAGTTTTTTTTTGTTTCCCCGCGACGACGCCTTGGCCAGAAAGTGGGTAGAGTTCTGCCGGCAAGAGAAGCCATACAATTTAGACACCAGCGTAATATGCATGAAGCACTTTACGGACCACTTTTAAACACGACATGTTAAGTTGAAAACGTTGAAATACCACAAATTACAAATTAAAATCGGAGGTAAGCAAGCATCGACCACTTTCTGCAGGAAAACATGCGCTGCGACAAGATATTATAACTTTTTCGGCACCTGAAATACAAACATAAAAATTCTAAGTAGTTAATTAATAAGACCTATTCTTTTGAACACATTTCAAGAGTGGTTGTATATTTTTTGTTAACGTAGTGCTTAATTTGCTATATTCAAAGATGGCTTGAGAAATTGGTGAATCGAGAAGAAAACACGTTTTCTCACTGCAAATTCACAACTGTCAACTCATTGTTCTTCGCCATATTCTTTGTTTACCCGTTGCCACAAATGTCATTCTGCGGGAGTGCGCAATCTTGTATTCTATCGTTCTTGGGAAGCATCGAACAAAAGGCAGTATTGCCAAGTTTTGAATTTGAAAAGGCACCAAATTTTTTATTGCTGTGTTTTATGGACTTTATATGCATACATAATTTTATTGTAATAAACATCAATGTTTCTTGCACGACGGTCGATTTCTTCTGGCATGATTGAAATTGCTGCCGCATATTTTGTTGTTGCTTATGATTGTCACTGTGCCATGACTTTGTTAAAATTTTTGTAAAGTTGCTTATCACATTTACGATTGCTATAAATGTATTTAATATTTAGCGCATTTAGCTCTAAATGCTACTCTAAAAGTACATTTATCCATACAAAATTCGTCACCTAAATGCATTAAATGCAACTCCATTTTTGCATTAAGAATTTAAATGCTAAAAGGAACCCTGTGATCTTCCAAAATTTCCACGATTAGAACATGGTTTAATTCGAAAAAGTGGCAACATTGCTTTTTCGCGTATACCATGAACGAAAGACACAAGATCACGCCTTCCCGAGAGAAAGAAAAAAGTTATTTTCTAGCTGTCGAAATCTCGACGCCATCTTTGTTGTAAGAAGTAAACAACGAAGAGAACAAAAAAAAAACCGCGTAATTGTTGAACGCATGAATAACCATTTTTATTCTACAAACTCTTTTATAAATCATGTCGTTGTGTCAAATTATTCTTTACCTTATGTGTACACATGTTGTCAGAAGCGAAAATGAAGAAAATTCCAGTAAAAAGCCACCTCCAAATTGTAAGCAATGAACAAATGTAAACAAACGGCTAATGTCAAAGTCGCCCAACTTTTTTCCTAAATGAGATTATAACGGGCTACTAAGAAGAAGGCGTGATCTTGTATTTTTGGTTCATGGCGTATACAGTGGCTAGCTACGTTTCAGTGATCGCCGATCGAGATTTCATTTATTAGTGGTATTCATCTAAACCGATAACTTTATCAAGCAGATAATCTTATAAGTTTACGCACTCTGTTACATGAACGACCCACACTCTATTTTCGTTTACACATGGGACACATATATGCAGGGAACGGATTTTATGGAAATTGCCTTTTTCTCTGCTAAAGAGATAAGCCCGTAGTTATAGTCAAAATAAAGTCGACTTTAAAGTTAGTTGCAGCTTTTTTGACAGATATCCCATTGAAAATTATGTCAAAAAGCTGCAACTAACTTTAAAGTCGACTTTATTTTGACTATGACTACGGGCCAATGAGTATATTCGATTAAGAATGTCCACGATTTAGCTTTCCCTGATTCCATATATACACATTTGATGTTGCCTTTTTTTGCCTTTTTTAAGATATTTGCCTTTTTTTTGCCTTTTTTAAGATATTTGCCTTTTTTTGCCTTTTCTACCTTTAAAAAAGTGATTATAGCATTTACATTTTTTTTTAAGATTAAAAAATATACACATTGCCCATGCGGCTTATAGAAGCGCAGAGACCTCTTGCCAAATTGGTGTTGGAAAAATTCAAAGCCGTTTTCTCAGCTAACGAAGGCTTGGAGACAATAAGGGGTGTTGATAGAATTATAAAGGGCGAGGAAAACGCCCTTCTTCCTGATAATATGAACGTTTCAAACGTTCCATATTTAAATTGGGCTCCACTTGTATCAACTTACGTTGAGCGCACATTTAGTACATTCAAGGCTTTTCTTCGCGAAAATCGAATGAAAATGCTGCCAGAAAACTTCAAAATGCATCTTGCGGTTCAATGTTACTACAACTATACAGATTAAAGTTTTAAGAGTTAGAAACCCGAAAGGATAAAATAGTCAAAGATTCAAAGTACAAATTTTTCATATAATGAAACTAGTTCATAGTTTTTCTCTTTTTACTTGTAATATAAATGTATTTTTTGATTGTTCTTCGTATTTTCTGTCTTTTAGGTGCCTTATTTTGCTTTTTTGCCTTTTCCTGCCTTTTTTGCTATTTTGTTTTGCCTTTTTTGCAACACCTAGTGCCTTTTCCTGCCTTTTTCGCTATTTTATTTTGCCTTTCCCAGCCTATTTCGTTATTTTATTTTGCCTTTTTTATAGGTTTTTAGGTCCTAAAAATCCATTCCCTGCATATATGTAATACTCCTATATTGGCAGTAAGAGCTAGCATGATACAAAAAAGAAGGTAGTTTCAATAAACAACTTTTTGATTAAAAAGCAGATTTTTGACAATTGCTCAATTGTGAAAATTTCGAAGCGGCATTACCCAATTGTAAGTTATTTGGTGTGGGACATTTTATATTCTAAATTTGGGATTATAAAGTAAATAGTTGTATTAATATATACCTTTTAAAACTAATAAATATCTTATTTTGAAAACGTTTAAATTTTACATTAAATTCGATAACAACTTGCCAAATCATTATTTTAATATTAATACAATTTTAGTGAACATATTTTAAAATTATGTTAGTGTCCTCATGTCATCTCATTAATTCACAATGTAGTTTTCTATATCGGATACGTGATTCTGATGTAATTCTGAAATTACACATTTACACAAATTACTGAAATTACACATTTCGATGTGTTATTTAATACATATTGTCTTTGTCCATTTAACAGCAATGGAATTTACTTTGGAACTCATGGGCCGTAAAATTTTTCTAGCAACACATATTGTTTTCACATACAATTTTGACACACCCAAAATTGAAGGATAAAATAAATAGATAAAAACAAATTTTCAATAAAACTGATTTGTGTAGTCCAGGGTCGTCTTTAGTAAATTTTTTGGAGGCTGTTTTAACATATCCTATCTTATTATATATTTCTTAGCTTTTCTACATTCTGAGAAGTTGAGTAAATGAAGTCTAATATTCTTTTTTGGTCAACTACGATGTTTGATGTTTGAAGTTTTATGATCGGCTTGGGTAAGGTTTAACCACTTAACCCCCCTTTGTTTTCGTCGCTACTGAATTCTATAAACTGTCAGCTTTCACACAATTTAAAATATACATGTGTATTTAAAAATGTCATGAAAATTGTGTTGCTAGCTTCATGTTGCAAAATGTTTCAAGGAAATGTTGTGGAATTTCACACTTATTTCTTGTTTATTTCTTATTATGCTATGCTTAAGAACAAAATTTTTTTTAAATCGACAAAACATTAATAAGAAAATTTGAAGGATTTTAGATATTGGGTATGGTAGCACGAAATGTCACAATCTGCTTAATTGTCAGGTTGTTAATATGGCGACGAAAAAGTGACAATGGAACTACCTTGTTTTTTGTATCATGAGAGCTAGTACCGTCCGAAAACACTACAGTACAGATATATCAACAAACACGTACGAAAGAAAAGGAACACATACGTTTATAAATAAACATGTACACAACACATATACAAAAACGGCACTCAAGTACGCAATACATTGACAAAAACGGCACTAGACTGTCTCGCTTTGATTTCGGAATGCTTACACATTGAGAAGTTAGCTTACTGCCAATATAGAAGTATTACATATATGATGCGACAATAGTCGTATTTTCTTTGGTTATAAAGCTCAGTATCACTAACTTTATACTACTAGCACGGGGATAAAGAAATTATAGAAACTACCTCACTAAATTGGAAAAAATTATATTTACGAGATAATATCTATTTAAATAAATATACTTATAACATAAAGACTATTTATTTGAAGCAAGTTAAAAGAAACAATAGCAGATTGTCTGTTTGTGTATGAATTCATTTGTCACGGCTACCAAACTTTGCGGCCAAATTATCAGTGAAACAAAACAAATAGACGGGATAGTAATTGAACCAGATCTCTATCAGGATCATATCGCTGTTGTTGAATTTGCGTGCAAAATTTGTATGCGGATCCCGATTATTGCCCAAGAAAACATAGCTAAAGTTGCGACAGTGTTGCATTGTCTTCAGTTTATCAAGTTTATTCAGTGAAATCGCTGGATAAACTTATCAGAAATGTGTAAACGAGTTTTCATACAAATTTTGACAGTTCATTTATAAGGTTTACAAAATCAAAACCAGTTCACCAAAAGTGGAAGAGAAAACTCCATTTAGCTTGACACCATCAGACATACTCTTCTGTGGATCATAGAAGGCAACCCCAACTGCATCATTTACTACTGAGGCGTCCGTCGCTAAAATATAAAAATAATTTTTTTTATCATCAATTTTGGCCAGAAAAATGCTCTTTAGCTGCTTATTGCTAAATTCTTTTTTTGCTTTTATCAAGGATGACGTCTCTACCTGAAAATTGTTATACTTGCTGAAAGTAACTTTAACGTTAATGTTCTTAAAAATATCCTTAAATTTGTTGTACATGTATAAAGCTGTAACTTGATTTTACAGGCGCACTTTGCATCAAGTCATTTCTAATCTCATCATTACCCAACCATTGTTTGCCCAATTCCTTGGCAGCAAGCCACTCAGCTCTTTTAAGTGGAGGGAGTTTCCCGGCCAAGACATATCTCGCATGAACAGGGGAGCTTGGGGGAGGCCCAAGGCATCTCCTTAGCGTATTATTAAGGATACCTTGCAATTTAGTGTTGAAGCCAAGCGGAGCATTTGCATACGTCGTATTTGCAAATTCAACCTTACTTCTAACAAAACTCTTGTAAAAGTTTATTAGCAACATGTTCACTTATTCAAGCATTAGCACAAATGGTTCTGCCCAACCATTTAATACTTTTGACTGCAAAACAATACCATTTAAGATGAGAGAGAAAACTTTCCTACTCATGGAGTTCGTACTTAAAAATTTCGTTTTGTTTGCATTTATGCTCAGATTTAAGCTGTTTAACATAGTCTTGAATTCATTTAACTTGACCTACAGCGTACCAATTGCCTCAGTGTCATTTATTCCACTACATACCAAGGGAAAATCATGGGAAAATTTGTAAATTTTGGTGTTTTCATTGCCTAAACAATGCACACCTGCAGTGTACAGATTGAACAAAATCGGTGATAAGCAGCTCCCTTGAGGGAGACCATTAGACACCTCAACACTGTCTTTTCCCAGCATCAAAACCCTTCTTGAAAAGAAATTGACAATCCAGTTGCGAATTTTACCCTCTACTCCAAAACCGGCCAGAATTTCCCCTGACAACAATGCGATGTCCACACAGTTGTAAGCATCCGAAACGTCCAAAGCACACATAAAAACTTTCTTATTTTGCTGCCTTTGTCTACCCGTCCAATATAAACATTCATTTAAACACATTGGTGCTGACTTTCCTTTGCGATAAGCAAAGCTATTTTGCGGCAGAACGCCTTTTAGTTCCACCCAGTCATACAATTTTTCTTTAACTAACATGTTTAAACATTTGACTATCACCGACAGCAATGAGATAGGCCTGAAATTTCTGAAGTCACTCAACTCTTTATATAATTTAGGAATGGGAACAATTTTTATGATTCTCCATTCTTCCTTTACCTCATTGTTATTAAAAAACGTTTCTAACTCTTTCACAAAAACTAATTTGACATCATCTGGAAGCTTTTTCACCATTTCAAAAGTGATATTGTCACAAGCACCTATAGACTTTTTTTACGTTTGAGTATCTCTTCAAGGTTCTCCAAAGAAAAACTTACATGAGCGACATTTGCGTTTCCTGAGCTGCAGCTCCCTAAAACTTGCCATCCATTGTTACCATTATGCTGCTCGACCTGATCCCTCAGATGTGTAAGATACCTGCCATTGTTTTCCACTGTCCACTTAGAATACCCTCTGCTAACTTTAACCTGATTTAGAATGCTTCAACCGTATTCGGACACTCATTTAATTGCATAATCCTATCTTTATAGCTGTTGCTTTTGGCAATTTTAACCTCCTTCCACTCTTCTTCACATAGTCGCAGATTTTCAAAATCCTGTACACTTTCTGTCTGGCCTTTTTTCTGGCCACCACCACCAATCTGTACCTCTTATTAAGCTCATTGTTCCACAACGCTTTTGGTGTATGTTTGACCTTGTTTAGATCAATTGAGGCTTTTTTAATTTGATTATTAACTTCATTCACTATGTTGTCCAATCCACAGAAGGTGCAGTCGTCAGTTACCTTTTTTGTACAGAAATGTTAGGTCTTTTGGAAAGGTTTTCAACAGTTATGACAATTGGCCGATGATGGCTATCACCAACATATCCTTGATTGCATTCCCACTTCACATTCCCACTTATATTTGAGAAAGACAAATCGAGTACTGCCAGGCCCCCTTGATTTACTCTATTTACAGCAAAGGTAGGACTACCATCGTTGAAACAAACCAAACCAGTTTTAGTGATAACATTGATAAGAACTCTCCCCTTTGGATCATCCTTATTACACCCCCAGGCACGCATTTTGGCATTGAAATCGCCAAGCAGAAGAACACCCCCCTTGCCCTCCAAAAAAATTAAAAGTCTATTTAATTCATAGTCAAAAACATGATAAAAACATAGCAAGGTAGAACCGTTCTCTTAATTTGTCGGCCATGATTTTTTTTTTTGAAGTTTGACAAAATTTTAAAATCATATAAAAGTGAAAATAAAAAATTGAAATTGTTCGAAATTGTTGTTGCTTGAGATTGAAAATTAAAATGTGTGTGTGAGTTTGTGAGTAAATTTAAAAATTAAATTGTTTGGAAACGTCAAGAACTTTAAAAGTGACTCTCAGCGGTTCTACCTCACTATATTTTTATCATGGTCAAAAATATACCTATTTGTCCCCGGAGGAAAATAGGCAGACACTATAATAAAATTTTTATCAAGATTTCTAGTTTTAGCTACAAATATGTCTTGATTACCATTAAATCTAACACGCTGCAATTTATTATTTTTCCTGCTTCCAATGGCTACTTCACCATAGCCATCCACTCGGTTTTTAATTAATAAGTTAAAATACATTAATTTGTGCCCCTCCCTAATATCCCCAAGCGAGAAAACCTCTTGGAGAACCACTATATCAATCTTGTTATGTTCAATAAAATAATCAATGAAATTTCTATTAGCTTTTAAACACTGACAATTAAGCTGCATTATTTTGATCCACATCATTTTTAGAGTTTATACGTAGTCTATCATTCACACTATCCATTATTGCATAATTCAAAACCTTTAGAATCGGTTCATCCGCTTCAATATTAAACTTTTCCACTAAAAGATTTAGTAACTTTTCTATTTCAGTCACTTTCCCCATTTTGGGCTATCGAAAACTGGTCTAGTGTTTTCTTTAACCCTAATTATACTCTTGCTAGGTAAATCTTTGTGCTGGCTAACGTTTTGCTTAGCCACCTGGTTATACCTTCTTTTTGTGAAGATTCTATTTGCAATAACTTCATTATTTTTAACGTTACTTTCACTTTTACGTAGAATATGCAAATTACTTTCATCATCCAGAATGGAAAACCTATTGTCAGACAAAGCGTCATCATAAGTGTCATACACTTCGCGTTTAGACATTTTTTTAAAAGTCATAACTTCAATCACTTTTTGCTCCCTTTCCCAGCTGGGGCATTTAACTTTGTTAACCGAAACATGGCCATAGCTACCACACAAGATACAGTTCACATTATCGTTGGTGCACTTACCTACGCACCGATCCTTCTTTCTACATATAATGCAGCGATTCTGGGCTCTACAAGAAAGCTTAGTATGACCCAGTTTACCGCAATTAAAGCATTGCTTAGCTCTGGGGAAAAATTGGTTTACTTTAAAATTTACACAGAAGATCTTAATGGAATCGGGTATTTCATTACCCTCGAAGCCAATATTTATAGACAAGTTATGTAGGTACAAATTTGTCTTTGTTAACAGGATCCCTCATCGTCAAAAATTGATGAAGCAGTGAACTTTGTGACAAATGCCTGTAATGCTGCTTTCAAAGGCTCCTGCCCAAGCACCCTCCCGAAGGTCAAAAAGAAACCCCAGTGGTGGAAAAAAGAAACCCCAGTGGTGGAATCCTGAGATTTCAGCACTGAGGAAGAACATCAAGTATAATCATGCTAAGCAAACAGGTCTTGGCAACCATACAAAGACGCACTCAAAGTTTTCAAGAAGGCCATAAAGATGGCGAAACGCGAATCTTAGCAAAACTTCTGCAACAACATAGAAGAGAACTCTGAAGCCAATAGGCTGAGCAAAGTTCTCTCGAAATCCTCTTCGAGTATGAACTCTATCCAGAAGCCTAACAATGACTGGACGACCTCATGTAACTAAATTCTGGAGGTCCTTATGAGCACTCACTTCCCGGGCTGCTCGGACGACACCTCCGGCTTTTCGCCCGGTCCTAGGACCTACTTGTCTCTGGGTGATACCGTTAGGGTCGTCGTAAGTGGGGAAAGCGTGGAATGGGCTTTAATGTCCTTCCAGCCCGCCAAATCTCCGGTCCTTGACGGAATCTTTCCCGGTCAACTACAGGAAGCTAAGGACATACTGTGCCCCCCTGCTTTCTCAGATTTTTACATCCTGCGTAACCCTGACTCACATACCACATGAGTGGACAAAGGAAAAAGCTGTATTTTTACCAAAAGGAGACAAGGCCGCTCATGTGAAACCGAAGGATTTCAGGCCTATAAGCCTCACTTCATTCTTCCTTAAAACTCTAGAGAGGCTCATCGACGAATATATTCGACTGAATATAAAAAATTACAACCTCTCCCCGAACCAACATGCATATTCCAAAGAAAAATCCGTGGATACCGCAAAAAGGATTGGCCTTAAAGCAATACACGCTCGGAGTTTTTCTCGATATCGAGGGTGCTCTCAACAATGTCTACCCGAAGTCTGTTGTTAACTCCCTTCTCATGGCGGGGGTGCAGCGGGGTCTGGTAGATTTTGTTGGGCTCCTTCTCGAAAAGGGAACTATTCTATCAGAACTGGGGGATGGTTCCATCACAAAGTACGTAACCAGAGGCACCCCCCAAGGGGCGTTCTCTCCCCTCTACTCTGGAATCTACCAGTGAACATCCAACTTCTAAGCCTAAAGGGCACCGGTTGTCAAGTCATAGCGTACGCTGATGATATAGCAATCGTGGCAACTGGAAAACATCTTCAGGTCCTGAGTGAGTTATTGCAAAACGCACTCGGTCTGGTAAACATCTGGTCCAAGGAATGTGGACTTAGCGTCAATCCGACCAAAACAGAAATGGTACTTTTCACAAGGAAGTATAAAACTCCCTTATTTAAACCTCCCACCCTAAACGGAGTGGCATTTACTCTCTCAACCGAGGTCAAATACCTTGGAATTATTCTAGACAAAAAAAACTTGACTGGAAGCGAAACATTGAAGACCGCTCCAGAAAGGCCAATACCGCCCTTTATGCCAGTAAGACGGCTATAGGCAAAATATTTGGAATAAAACCACACATAGTATACTCGATGTACACAGCTGTGATAAGACCCATCTTTTTCTACGGGGTCACCGTATGGTGGCCTGCGCTAAACAACACTTTGTCCAGAGCCAAGGTGGAACGAGTGAAGAGGACGGCTGCCATGCTAGTCACGGGAGCACTGTCCACTACGCCCACCAAATCTCTAAAAATAATGCCAAATCTTCCACCTGTGGATCTCTACGGAAAATTTCGGGCCGGCTGCAGTGCGGCCAGGTTAAATACAATCCAGCCGTGGAGAGACCTCCGATTCGGACACGCAAAAGTACTTAAAACTCTACCGGATAATCTACGACAGATAGATTATACCACTCCTCTACTCTGTTTAGACAACAAATTCTCCACAAGAATCCCAGAGAGGAACGAATGGGAAGGGGCCACAGACCTGAACCCAGGGTCTACGGCCATATATACAGATGGTTCCAAGCTTAACAAAAGAATGGGTAGCGGGATCTACTCTGACGAGCTCGCGCTAAACCTCAGTTTTCGCTTACCGGACCATTGTAGTGGTTTTCAAGCAGAATTAAACGCCATAATGGAGTCGGCACGGTGGGTCATAACCTCCGCCCCTCCAGGACGGCCTATTGCTATCTATTCTGACAGCCAGGCTGCTATCAAATCTCTCAATTCTAACGGAACAATGTCCAAAGTAGCCATAGAATGCAGGAAGATTCTCACCCTGCTGGCATCAAAATGCTCCTTGACTGTTGTATGGGTCCCTGGACATAGGGACATTCCTGGCAACTGCCTAGCCGACAAGCTGGCAAGGAGGGGGATGGAAATATCTGAAGTCAATTCTGCTCAGAATGCGGGCATACCTCTAACCTCCTGCAAACACAGACTAAAGGCGAAACTCGTCCAGGAGGTAAATTTCAGGTGGGCTGTGAAAACCACCTGCCATACTACCAGGCAAATTTGGCCAAAGGTTGATGTAAAGCGATCCATAGCTTTTATCCGGCTGGACCGCTCCTCTCTCAGTTTAGCAGTCGGGGTAATCACCGGACACAGCCTGATGGGCACACACGGAAAAAGGCTAGGATACCCCACCAACGATTTTTGTCGCAGTTGCAGTCACGAGGAAGAGGTGGAGACCGTTGAACACTATCTTTGTCATTGTCCCGCCTTGGTCAACACGCGCACCCGATTCTTCAACAAGAACTTTCTAGATTGTTTAGCCGATTTGAACTCGGCGAACGTCCTCGACTTTTTGTGCTATATAAAACGCACTCGGTGGTTCAATTACTAAGGAAGGGAAAGAAACAAATGGCTTAGGCCAATGGCATCACAAGAGCCCACGTGTGAACCGCGCTCTGCGCGGGGCTGCCACTCCAACCTAACCAACCTAACAGGATCCCTCCTGGTAATACGAGAGATAGACTTTACTTTGACACTTGCTTGGATATTTTCGAAAATCTCATTTTCCAAAAAGTCAAAAGGAACTTGGAATCCTGGGAATGAATACCCGAATACCCTGAGTTTACAAAGAAAACCTTGTACAAGGATTTTCCAATCGCTAAAATATTGTCCATACCGCTGACATTTAGTTTTTTTTTTTTGGCAAATAAGAATAAGCCGTTTCTTATTTGTTTGTTTTCAAATGTTGTTTGTACTTGTTTCTCATTATACTTGTGAATTTTTGTATACTGCAATCACATATGAATATTACAAATATTTTATTTGTCTTTCAAATATTTTCCTCACTCATAAAAGAATTTTCTCGCATATAAACCATTGTATAGGCTTACAAGTATGGAAAGCGCCATTTTGTTTGTTTACATTTGAAAACAGCTGAGATCACCTGATTTTCAATTCTCTCATTCTCCGCACAGAGTTACATTCAAGTTTCAGAAAAAACTTTAAAATGTAAATTGATAAATATTTTAGAAAAATGTGTTTTTATTCATTTGAATTCAATAAAAAAAGAAATTAAAAATGCGTGCCAAGTCTTGCATTTCCAATAATAACGATAAATGTGTATGTTCCAGGCAATAATTTAAAATATTTGTGAAACTTATCGTTTTGCGCTAAAATACATCAATGTGTGTGAAATTCGTTGTCATTGCTTTTGTTTTGAACATCATATTCGTGCCTGCCGGTGGAAAAATTAGGTAAATTTGCATTTATTTTTAAGAAAACATATAATTTAATATATATTTCTTTCCAGAGCGACATACGGACAAGTAAGATGATCATCGTTTAAACAAATGGTTTATTTTCTTGTACAAGCAGCCGTGGCCCGAGCAGCGCAAATCGTGGCAGAGAATTATAAGTAATAAGGGAAATAATAGTGCGATAAGAAACTGGAGCTCGGGGAAAACTATAATTTACGTCTCTACGCAGCACGTACGCATGTGTGGGTGCATTTGCGATTGTAGCTCGGAACACTTTGACGACTGCAACTTCACGACGTAACGACAGCGACATCATTTTGTCGACAAATGTCGCCTTGAAGCCAGCTTCTTAAACATTTTGAAGACCTCAGCGACATAGCAAACAGCCGATTTTAAAGTTTGACATTTTGGTATATTTATTTCACAAATTGTATATTTTTATTTAAGTAAATAAGAAAAACATGAACAATCAAGAATATGTGATTAATTTTGCGACAATTTAATTTTGCAGCACTACATCTACTCATTGTCGCCGGCAAAATTAGAAATAGATTTAATTTGGCGACGTCGACAATTGCAGTCCTGCAGCCAAGATGTCGTGCTGTTGTCAAAATAATTGTGTCCGTAAGAACGTGTGTATTTAAAATTTGACAGATACTGCTTGTCGCTTGCTGTCGTCAAAGTGTTCTGAGCTTGTGGCCTAAGCAGCGGCCCGAAAAACCTTACCAAACCTTTTTTTATTTTACGCTTACATCAACGTTATGCCACAATCACGTGCCGCCGCAGCTGCAGCTACTGGCAGAGGCACACAGGCACTCGTAAAAATTGGCCACTATTTACTGGACGCAACACAAGGTAGCAGTAAAGATATTGGACCTCATGCATTAAATGTGAGTTTAAGCTCCAACTCGATTTTCAGTACAAATTCTTGAGCTTAAGCTCACCCCTTTAGTGCAAAAATTGAGTCTGACCTTAGACTCATTTTTTATGCATGAGGCCCATTAAATCGCATAAATTGGTTGAAATGGTTGGAAGTGGACCAACAACTTGCTGCCTTCTCGTCAATTTGGTTACGTTGTGTTGACTAACTCCGGAGGCATTATGGATCTTGAGGAGGCGAGACGGTAACATTTGGGAGGCAAAATGCTAGGATTCTTGTTCTAAGCTGGGCACTGGGTATTCACACTTTTGTTAGTGTATTGAAGCTATTGCAGCTGGCAAGAGCAACATGTTTATATTATTTTTTACAAAAATAAAAAGATGAAAGCCACTTAAAGTAATGAGTAAATTTGCGTGGAAGAAAATAAAGAATAAAGAAATTTGTATGATGAATATCGAGGAAACTCGTTTGCATCAAAATTTCTATTCAAATTTTTATTTGAATTATGGCTGCGTTTCTTTATACATTCCGGATAATCTCATTTCACAGCCGGAATAAACAGAATACGTTTGGAATATACGTCAACATATAATCAGGAACGTTCTAAAGAATAAATAAACAAAAAAGTTTATTCCAAACGTTCAGAATGAATAAAGAAATGCAGCCTATGACATCAACAGGGATGCTTTGAAACGTATCTTTTGAAGAGAAATTTTTATAATTCTTGTGATTATTGATATTTTCTAGAATTAAAAAAGCTAGTTCATATTAAAAAATATATTTAGACCATGATAAAAATATAGTAAGGTAGAACCGCTGAGAGTCACTTTTAAAATTCTTGACGTTTCCAAACAATTTAATTTTTAAATTTACTCACAAACTCACACACACATTTTAATTTTCAATCTCAAGCAACAACAATTTCGAACAATTTCATTTTTTATTTTCACATTTATATGATTTTAAAATGTTTTCAAACTTCAAAAAAAATCATGGCCGACAAATTGAGAGGACGGTTATACCTTGCTATGTTTTTATCATGATTTAGACTACAAGTATGTAATGTACGTTTATTACGAACTGAAACGATTTTAATGAGTATTCATATGCAGCGTTTTTGCTGCATTTAAAATGCAACATTTAGCACTTTCGAACATATGTTTTCGAAGAGCGTTCATGCTATAGCATTTAGCAAATGTACATTTACGCGAGTTCGAAATCGCATGCTTTTGACAAACAGCCGTGTTCCAGTCTCTTATTTAGATGCGTATATATTACGATCAATTCTCACGCAGAAGATAATGTGCAAAAACCCTACTGAAAAGGAAAAAATAAATTTTAAACCAAAAATTCAATACAAAAATTTGAATTGTTTTAACCATGACCGACCATTTGTTTTTGTTTTATTCATTTGTCGGTGCTGTCAATTAAAATTTCTTCACTTAATTAGGAAACAAAACAAACAGAGTTGATCACAAATTGATCCAGATTTCTATCAGCATCAAATCGATGTTGAATTTGCTTAACTTTTCTTTATCCAAATATGTAATGCAAAATAAAAGAAATCTCGATCGGCGATCACTGAAACGCAGCTAGCAACTGTATACTCGAAAAAAGCAATGTTGCCACTTTTTCTCTTTAAACCATGTTCGAATCGTGGAAATTTTGGAAGATCACAGGGTTGCTTTTAGCATTTAGATTCTTAATGCAAAAATGGAGTTGCATTTAGTTGCATTTAGGTGACGAATTTTGTATGGATAAATGTACATTTAGAGTAGCATTTAGAGCTAAATGCGCTAAATATGCTTTAACGCGTAAGCAAAAACAGCCTAATAGCTTCATAGCAGTTACATCAAAATGCATATTTGACAAGAAAGAGTACAAGAATAAGGATAAGTATAAGTGAATTTCAGTACATTTAAAGTTTCTGATACGTCGTTTACTTTTAGATCAGAATTATCAAAATCGACAAATTCAAAGTAGGGGTATGTCTGACGGTGCCACCTTTGTTCGCTGCATCGTGCATATCGAGCAAATGACGTTTTTAAATGCATTTTACATACAAACATATGTACCAGTTCAAGATGAAAAAAGAAACCAAAATTAGTAATTTTTTTATGAATGTAGTTAAAAAAAGTTCACAGAGGAAATGCCGGTAATCAATCTATCGGCAATCACATAAAATCTATGTAGGGAAATTTAGATGTCAACAGAATAATAACTACAATAAAAAGCACCACAGAAGTGTGAGAAGCAGGCAATTTTTCAATCTGAGCAAAAAATTCTTTAAATGCCGTTGTAAAAAGGTCAATACATTTCTTATAAAATAGTTTGATTTTTGATGGGTGGTATAACTCAGTGAAACGGTTATTAAAGAAAATAAAATTTTTAAAAGTAATAAATAGGAAAAAATGCACTAAAAATGTGAATTTAAATATTTTACCCAAATTCATAAAAAATTAAGAAATCGATTTTTTTATAAAAATGTCACTGTACAGAGCTATTTAAATCTATTTTATTTTTTATGAATAACGTCATTAGCATATACCGTTTATATAAATGAATCTTGTAGCGTCGCGCTATATACATACATAGGTACATATATATATTTTGGCTGGCGAAATATGTACTTTTGCCAACTAATTAAAAAAGCGTATGATTCAATTTAAACACATTAAAAAAGTATTTAAATATTTTATGGCGCAACACAGCAACACTTTTTGTTTCACGAAACCCTTGAATACGAGCCTGTCATCTATTTCTTCTATTTCGACATTTCGCTATTTTACATTTCTTTCATTTAACGTCATTCGCATTGTCACATTTCTCAAATTCGTTTTTGCTTCGACATTCTGCTATTTCATAATTATTTCATTCTCATGTCATCCATCTTCCATTTCTTACCTTCCATTGCCGTTCGCATCGTCGAACGTGCCTGTCAAACACTGCCGCCATCATGCTTTTCAGTTTGGCAGGCACGTCCGCTGTTTGGCAGGCACGTCCGTTGTTAGAAAGAGAATAGACAAAAAGGGGCATAGGATTCCATACTTGTAAGTATATACGATGATATAAACTAATTGTAAATTTGTTCATTTTAAAAATAAATTTGTAAATTCTGCACTGCTAAAACTATTAAATTATAAGAGGTTATGGGCGATAGCAAAAAGGATTCGTCCTATGGAATTTTGCAATTTCATGGAGAAAATTTTGAAACTGGAGTTTTCGCGTGCAGCTTCATTTAGATGCACTGGATCTCCTTGATGTAATAAAGGGGATTCCTCCTGCGGAGCTGAACTTAATCGAGCAGTTCAGCAAGAAGGATAAGAAGGCGAAATCAGTTTTGGTCAGCTTGATTGCTGATGAATACCTGGAATACGTGCGAGAGAAGAAGACTTCCAAGGAATGTGGGCAGCATTGGAATGCACTTTTGCAAAGAAATATGTTTCGAGTCAAACGTTGATACGGAAGCAATTATCAAATTTAAAGATGAAAAGGAATGAGAGCTTACGAAAGCATTTCCTTAGCTTCGATGAGCTTATCCGTAAGCTAAAATCGTCTGGGGCTACGGTTACCGAAAATGATCTCGTTGCACAATTATTTGTAACTTTACCAGACATATTCGATCCTGTTGTAACGGCTCTTGAAAATATGAGGGAAGCGGATCTTACGTTGGATCTGGCAAAGCAGCGGCTTTTGGCTGAAGAAGCTAAACGTGTTGATCGCGAGGATGGGCAAACCGAAAACGACACGATCGCAGCGTTCTCTGGAGAACATACCTAAACAAAAGCGTCAGCGTTGTCTGGCCGTCAAAAAATTCTCAAAATTGTAATTATACAGATGTCCAACTTGAGCAAAACTGATCAAAGCAATTTGAGGCATAAGAGGATGGGTCATGCAAGTGACAATTCAGTTCAAGATCTCGTTCGAAATGAAATAGTTCGCGGCTTAGAACAATACAAACCAGTTGGTTTTTGTGATGTATTATTCAAGGGAAGCAGTGCCGAACTCCATTTAATGGCAATCGTCCAACATCATCACGGTTGCTAGAAAGGATTCATTCAGATGTATGCGGTCCCTTCGATCCTTTGACTTGGGATAAATTCAAATACTTTGTAAGCTTCATTGATGATTTTAGTCATTTCGCGTTTATATATTTAATAAAAAAAGGAGTCCGAAGTTTACGACAAGCTGGTCGAGTATGAAGCTGTAGTCTAATCAATGCATAACCTACCTATTGCAATGTTAATTATAGACCAAGGACGTGAATATATGTCTAAGAAGGGAATGTGTTTCTTCAAACAAAAAGGAATTCAAATTCAATGCACAACGGCATATTCTCCAAAGCAGAATGGGGTTGCTGAGCGGTTCAACAGAACGCTTGTGGAAAAAGTAAGATCTATGCTTCTTGAAAGTGGTACTCCAAGGTCATTTTGGGGTGAAGCAGCTCTTACTGCAACTTATATAGTTAACAGAAGTCCATGCCGAAGTATTAATTTAACGAAAACACCCGCTGGGTATAGGCTTTGGTATGATAGCAAACGAAAAATTGTTATTGCAAGAGATGTCCGTTTCAATGAATTTATATATCCGCATAAACTTCGTAGTGAATCTTCAAATGAAAACAACAACTATTTGAGTTAGTTAAACGTCCGCCGAATGTAAAGCTACTAAAATCAAA
>NW_023458789.1:65673-119880 GCF_013731165.1 Rhagoletis pomonella
AGGGTGTTGCGTTTCTTCCATATAACGCATGAACATAACTGACTTTTATATGGAAGAAAACGCGCAACACCCTCCACAAAAAAATCTAAGGAATCAATTGTGATTTTTAGCGACTTCGAACTTGCACTTAATTGTACTGAAATTGAATGGGCTATAAAACCGCATACTCGAAATCTTTCTAGGAAATCTAATGAAAAATATCGACATTTTTATGAAATTTTTTTTAAGTTTAATTAATTTTGTGAACTTTTGCAAGCTTTGTTTAGACTACGAGGCTAAACCAAGCTTAAAAGGGCGAACCACCCTAATGTGTAAGTGCACCCACACACATATATGTTCACGCATATGCACATATGCATTACGTACGTACACACCGCTGCATGACTGTTTTCCCGCCAAATTATATAACTAATTAGCCGAATTTCCCCTCAATAGAATCAGTGTTGCGGAAATGAAATAGTTCCTTCCGTACGAAAGCTATACAAAAACTGTACTTTTCGACAGTAAATTGTATCGACTTTTTAATTTGCTCATATATTTTCTTAGTACATGCATACATAGATTCTTTTCAAGGAAAATGATTTGATGGTATTCATGGAAGAGTTTATGTAGGTACATTTACATATTATACACTTTGAACATAAATGTGTATGCACATATTTTAAGGTACACTTCTTAACAAACAAATTTTTCTAAGTTATAATGAATGGATAAAAGAGACATCTTCTTTGAATTCAGTGCTAAAACTTGACATTTTAACAGTATTTCAAGTGATTATCAAAACTTTACGTCACGCAGATATTGACAAGATTGGCCATTTATCTTAAAATTATTTCATTTTAATTATTTGTTTATAAAAATGCAGTTTATACTTTAGCAAACATTTGCGCAACATTAAAAAATCAACAAACTTCCGTCAAAATTTCGGGATTTTTAAATTGATTTCCTAGAAATACATATTTTGAGTATGCAGTTTTGTAGCCCGTTCAATTTAAATAAAGTGCAAGTTTAAAATAGCTGCGACATATCGTTGAGTTTTAATATATTTTTTTTTTTGATGAAGGTGTTGCTCATTTTCTTCATTAAAAAAAAACTGTACTTAGATAACCAGGGAGGTTCTTCAATTCACTTCCGAGTGAATTTCAACCCCTGCCAATTTGAATTCAAAGCGATTTCGATTGAAATTCAATCGGAAGTGAATTTCAGAACCTGCCTGAATATGGAAGAAAATGACCGACATCGTCAAAAAAATTACACACATCAATGGTAAATCCCAGCTACATTAAACTTGCACCTTATGATACTAAAATTTAATGAGCTAAAAACTGCCTAACTTTAAAAAAAAAATTTAAATAGAAATCTCGAAATTTTTACGATAGTTTGTCGATTTTTTTTGATGTTGTTCAAAGATTTAAACTTATTTTCATACAATTTTTGCTAAGGTGTAAACTATATTTTTGTAAACAAATAATTAAAATTAAAAAATAATAAAATAAATAGTCAAATCTAGTCAATATGTGAGTGTCGTAAAGTTATCATATTTAAGAACATCTCTTTCTTAATTAACGATAACACTGTTTCTATATGAAGCTGATTTCGCCATTTTGTTGTAATAAGATTTAGTATCTAAAATATTCCTCCAAAATTTGCCTAGGAATGTGAAGTTGATAGTACACCTTGTGCTATGTTATAATGGTTCGTTTAAAACCTTTTTTCAAAACTTACAAAGGCAAAAACGAGAAGGCAAAGACAAAAAGAGAATAAAAACAAATTTCCCGCAGTGAATTTTCAGATCTCCATATATATTTATCTTATTCACCACAAAATTGTACTAAAAAGTACTGCGTAGTAGAAAAGTATATTGTAAACGAAATTGTATCAAAAAAGTACGATTGTACCAAAAATGCCAACACTGAATACAATTCGCTGTTTTGAGGGTTCGGCTAAATCCATCAACAAATACCGCGTTCATTCCTTTTTGATCACCATCGAGCGAGCACGGACGCCTATCAGCCACCACCCTTCAGAACACTGTAAAGGTAATATTTGTTAGATATATATTCCCATAAAAACCAAAGAGCTTTTGAATAAACATTTAGCAAGTACTTATTAATTTAAACCGTGTCTTTTTTCTTGCGTTATTACATTAAAACATTGATGCCCTGCTGGAATCGCGAGCCACATATGCGTCAATGTTTCCATGGTCCATCTCCGCCGAGAGGAAAAATAACCAGCGCATTACCACACAGTCCACTGCATCAAAACTCTGGTTGATAAGTGCAGAGCAGCATTTGAGCAGTTTTGACACAATATCACATCATCTCTTGATCGTCGCTAAACACACCATCTGTATATTATTAGTCAAAATCATAAGGATTATTAAAGGTACGTGGTTGGCATTTCTGCACTTTTTTGCACATATACATACATATACGTCGATTTGTGATAGTGCTCAAATCCGATATTTCGCGCAAATACAAAAAACGCGAGGGATTTTGTGGATTCAGTGCATTATAAATCAATATATTTCCTTGTTTCAATATTCGGTTGTGAACATATTACCTTACACAAGTGCTTGGTCACTTTTTACATTACACTCACTGCGGTTTGTTAGTGTAACCATTGCCTTAAATAAACTTCGGCACACATATTTTCTATTAAATTTATTAACTCAAACACTTTTCCACATTTGAAGAGCACAGATTCAATTTAGTTGCACATTGAATCGGCTTTCACTTTTTTTTCCTGTCTCAAAAAGTTTGATTTGCTAACTCGTCACACTAACAACCACTTGAGTTTCGGGGATTTTAACCTCATTTATTATTGCATTTTGGTTTTGCACGGATTCGAAGCACTTTATCGCTGTGATACCACAAAATCACTATTCGCGCGATATAACCTTTGGGTCAAAAATATATACTTTTTGTCCAGAATTCAAACATATCCTTCCATTGTACTTGGGTGTGAGTTGGGTGGCGACCATCTTCTGTAAATACGTGCAACGCACGCACATACAAACAAAAATAAATAAATAAATTTATACGTTCGTTTAAATTCTGTTGTTAATCGTTCGATTATGGTGGTTCTTCGCTTTGTTTATAACATTCGAAAACGTAGTTAAGCTTTCAATTCGTCTTGGGTTTTCTTCACTAAAGAAAATAAAGTATGGATAAATTTATTCGATTGGCAGACGCTGTGACCGAGTTTGAGGCCGACTACAACGACACGGCCTAAACTGATCACACAAAATTTACTTTTGCTAACCAACAAGAGGAATTGAAAACTATGTGGGGGAAGGTAAAAGCAGCATATGAGGAACTGGTACATTCCGATACGTTAGATGCTAATACAGTCTCTACCGTGAAACCCAAGTACAAAAGCTCGTATGCGGTATACTTACGCGGCATGTCGAACATGGCAGAACTCCAAGCAAAGTTTGTCAAAAAGGACAATAATATAGAGGATATGTCCGCCCGAGAACATAATATTCAACTTCCTCCGTGCGATACGGACGTATTCAAAGGCGACTATCTCTCTTCTCATTCGAAGGCCAGGCAGAGGTGGAACTGCACAGGATCCTACAGAATTGCCCGGCAGTTCTGGGTGTCCTACGACCCACTCAAAACCAAAGCTCTCTTAGGAATGAGCAAACAAATGCCTACAAACTTACTGCAGTGTGCACAGGGCACTGGCCCGTTGGGGTACATGCCGAAAGGATAGGACTGCCCTTCAATAGGTTCTGCCGCAGCTGCGATGACCCGGGCTCAAAAGAGACAGTCGAACACTTGCTGTGCGAGTGTCCAGCCCTCGCAACGATGAGGCTAAAAACACTCGGCAAATCATTCCTGCAGAATATTTCAGAGTGCAGCTGCCTCTCTCTGTATGACGTACTGAAATTTATTAAAGCCGCCAAATGGCTGTAGGTTGCACGAGTTGTTGAATCAAAATGGCAAACTTGCTAATTGCTTGTCACCTGAGCGACAATCCACTTAAACCAACCAACCAACCATCTCTCTTGGCCTACATTCCGAGATATGTTTACGGCGATATACATACTCAACAGTTGAAAAATTGTTCCATCTGAACCAAAACACTGAGGGGGAGGCCAGAGATATTGTAAGAAAATGTCCATTAACTAACGATGGCTTTCAAACTGCTTGAAAAAATTTTAGTGACAGGTCCGAAAATAAAAGTATCCTAGTAAACACTCAACTCAAGATTCTGTTTAATCTAGAGGCGGTAGAGAATGAGTGCGGCAGCTCCATTAAAAAATTGCAGTGGGATATTAATAATTGCATCCTCCTTACAATGCCATCAAATTGACATCACAAACTGGGATGCAATCATTACATATCTCTGCTCAACGAAGTTACCTGAAACTACCTTAACGTTGTGGGAGCAAACGATTGAAAACAAATATGAAATATCTAAGTGGCAAGACATGGATATAATATTGCCGTTCCTTTTCCTTTTTGATTTTGAAGCTGTCGGATGTGGTACTGGCCTAAAGACAGTGTCATAGACATGGCCCCCTGCACGAAGCTTAGAGTAGTAGTTAAGAACTTAAAAATTATCCTGGGTTATCAGGTGTCTAGCAATACAAGATTAAATAATGTCTTTCACGAAGTTCTTTAAATGAATTTTGAGCTAAGTTCTCACCCGTATTTCGAGGTTACTACTAGTTTTAATAAATGGTTAGTCTAATTTCCTATAAAATTTACCTTTAGGTTTATGCATTTTAAGAATACATAAAATTTGTTTTAGAGAATCAATGTGAAATAATTGCAGAAACGATTAACCGGTTTGCTGAGCAACCGAGACGTCTACTTTTTAAATAATTTTTGTAAAACAAATTGACAACTACATATCGTCCCCCGCATGCCAGAAACATGAATGTGTAAAGATGAAAATTTTGGGATTTTTTTATATGTCGGTTTGGCGGTTAGGGCTCGAAATATCGAATTTACACTTAAGACGAAAGCTTGTACATCTAGTCTGTAAGATTTTTAAATCGTAGACATAATAAATGAAATGAAATAATGCAGGTGTGGTGGTTGAATGGCTCTACAGATGTTGCTTATAGCAAGGGGCCGGCATGTTTAGACTACGAGGCTAAACCAAGCTTAAATAGGTGAACCACCCTAATGTGTAAGTGCACCCACACACACATATATGTTCACGCATATGCACATATGCATTACGCACATACACACCGCTGCATGACTGTTTTCCCGCCAAATTATATAACTAATTAGCCGAATTTCCCCTCAATACAATTCGCTGTTTTGAGGGTTCGGCAAAATCCGTCAACAAATAGCGCGTTCATTCCTTTTTGATCACCATCGAGCGGGCACGGACGCCTACACTGGACCACAAATTTCAACTTTTTCTCTTTACCAGAAACGCCGTTATGAAATTCTTATGTAAAATCACCCCCTGATTCCGAAAATCAAGGTTATTTTTAATTCTATGGTACCGTTTTTGAGATATTTGCAATTTACCGTTTTTGCAAAAAACAAAAATTGGGTCCACTTTATCATATATATCTCAAGAACGAATTAAGCAATTCCAAAACGGTTTGAAGCTTTTAAAAGGTAATAAAATTTTCTATAAACTGTGCATACAACACTTTTTGCTAGGCCCTGTAGATTCAAAGATAACGAACAATCATTACCGATTTTTTCAATTTTTTTTGTAAAAATATAAAAAAAATTGTACTTTGCGGGGAAGGATCTCGAAAACCTTTTATTTTTTTTTGCAGATTTTTTTTTTCTCCCTAAGCTCTGTTGTATTACAAAAAAAATAAGCTATCATCGAAGAAAATCGATGCAAAACTACGTAAGTTATAAGCGATCAAATAAAAATACCCAGGTTGCGCAACTTCAATGTATGTACCTATACATACATACATATATTAAAGGTATAAAGTGCAAGTGAGATATTATCCGGATAAACGAATAACACCATAACAATGATAACACTTTTTCCTTAAATAAATCAAATAGTACTTTTAATACTCGAATTGTATTATAGTAGGTAGAGTGGTTGCATCGAAAGGAAGAGTGGTTGGGTTCGAAACCTGCTGTAGGCATGTAGTTATAAACATGTATTTCCGTCAGTTATGGGTAAGTATGCAGGTAGATTTTCAAAATTATAAGACACAGAAAATTTCTAAAGCCTACATCTAAAACAGGTAGTATTTTCTTTTCCCGGCTTGTTATAAAAAGGAACCTTTCTGTCTAGGTAAGATTTGATTTTTTCAATTTTATTCTTGTTCCGAGTATAAATATGAGTTAATGCGCTTTGAAACTTCATAACATCTTCAAGGCTCGCCGGAGATAGTTCAGTTCATAAGTCTAATTTCAAAACCGTGATTTATTAAAAAAAATAAAATGAGTAAAAGGACGCGAGAATTTGAGTGTAATAAGGATCCAGATATGTTCTGTTTCATGTGTGGCCAATATACTATCATAAGGCGACGACGAGTGTTCTCAGATCATATCAAAACTTTATACTCCAAGTATTTTGGAATTGAGCCTAAAAATGCTGAAAAACCATGGACACCGAACACTTTGTGTACATCGTGTCGAGTAGAATTGATTCAGTGGGAATCAGGACAACAAACAAAATTTGATACACCAATGATATGGAGAGAACCTACTTGCCATTCAATAGAGTGTTATATTTGTCAAACAAAAGTACTTGGCGTTGGAAGATCAAGAGGAGTAACCTATGCTAGCGTACCTACAGTGACATTACCAGTACTACATTCAACGGCAGTTGCGGATCCAGTTCCATTGTCAACAGTAACATCCGAGTGCGGGGGATCAAGTTGTACTGAATTTCGCATGGAAAACGAAAGAAACGTTCTGTCACAAGCACAACTTAATGATTGGATAAGAGATTTGGAACTATCCAAGGAAAAGGCCGAGATCCACACTTCTCGTATGCAACAATTTAAATTTGTGTCATCCGATGTTAAGGTGACATATAGTAGAACTCGTCACGAACCATTTTCCAAACACTATACCAAGAAAGACAGTATATGCTACTGCAACGACATCCCTGGTTTATTCAAAGAGTTTGGTCAAACATATGATTCAAAAGAGTGGCGATTGTTCATAGACGGCAATAAACTGAGTTTGAAGGCTGTATTATTGCATATTGGTAACAAAAAGCCTTCTATCCCGATTGCACATGCAGTAAATACAAAGGAAACCTACGAGAAAATGCAAAAAATACTCAAATTTATCAAATATGAAGAGCATGATTGGAAAATATGTTCTGATCTCAAAGTCGTTGCAATGCTATGCGGTCTACAAAGTGGCTACACCAAGCACTGCTGCTTCCTCTGCAAGTGGGATAGCCGAGCTCGTAAGGACCACTACGTCAGAAAGGATTGGCCGGAAAGAGTCGAGTTTACCGTTGGTGTGGATAACATCAAATACACCCCTCTTGTCAAGAAAGAGAAAATCATACTTCCACCCTTACACATCAAGCTCGGTCTCATTAAAAACTTTGTTAAGGCTTTGGGCAAAGAAGGCGAAGCATTCGACTATTTGAAAACAGTTTTTCCAGATATTTCTCAAGCCAAGATAAAGGAAGGTATTTTTGTTGGACCACAAATAAGAAAGTTGATCAACAATAATCAATTCAAAGGACTACTCTCATCAGTTGAGGCAGCAGCGTGGGAATCCTTTGAAAAGGTCGTTGCTTCTTTTCTCGGTAGACACAAAAGCCCTAACTACGAGCAGATAGTGAACGACCTAATCAATAATTATGCGAAAATGGGCGTAAATATGTCTTTAAAAATTCACTTTCTCCACTCACATTTGAGCTTTTTTCCGGCAAATCTTGGCGACGAAAGTGATGAACATGGCGAAAGGTTTCATCAGCAAATGATATCAAGGATTCTGGGACGTCGCAATGATGGGTGATTACTGCTGGTTTCTCATAAGAGAAACCGATCCTAAACTGAATAAGCGTCAAAGTAGAACACATAATTATTTCGACAACATAGTAAAATCAAATTAAGATAAAGATTGTTAGAATATAGTATAAACATAAATAAATTTAAAAAAAAAGTTAAAAATATGGGTAATTTCATTCATAAATTGAACTTTTAACTCAATAGAAACAGAGCATAGCTAGATATTTCACTCTTCTTTATACCATACATACGTTTTGAGGTATACGTTGAAATTGCGCAACCTGGGTATTTTTATTTGATCGCTTATAACTTACGTAGTTTTGCATCGATTTTCTTCGATGATACCTTATTTTTTTTGTAATATAACCGAGCTTAGGGAGAAAAAAAAAATCTGCAAAAAAATAAAAGGTTTTCGAGATCCTTCCCCGCAAAGTACAATTTTTTTTTATATTTTTACAAAAAAAATTGAAAAAATCGGTAATGATTGTTCGTTATCTTTGAATCTACAGGGCCTAGCAAAAAGTGTTGTATGCACAGCTTATAGAAAATTTTATTACCTTTTAAAAGCTTCAAACCGTTTTGGAATTGCTTAATTCGTTCTTGAGATATATATGATTAAGTGGACCCAATTTTTTTTTTTTTTGCAAAAACGGTAAATTGCAAATATCTCAAAAACGGTACCATAAAATTAAAAATAACCTTGATTTTCGGAATCAGGGGGTGATTTTACATACGAATTTCATAACGGCGTCTCTGGTAAATTTTGGCCGTCGACCAGTGCTATCAGCCACCACCCTTCAGTACACCGTAAAGGTAATATCTGTTACATATATATTCCCATTAAAACCAAAGAACTTGTGAATAAACATTTAGCAAGTACTTATTAATTTAAACCGTGTGTCTTTTTTCTCGCGTTATTACATTAAAACATTGATGCCCTGCTGGAATTGCGAGCCAAATATGCGTCAATGTTTCCAAGCTTTGAAACTTTTATTTATGTGGTATCTGATATAGATCGACCCATATTTTAAATGAAAATTATTAACAATAAATAAATAAAGATATGTTGCCAACAGCATCATTTTTAATTTTGCTGCTATTATTTTGACCGCATCTGTATCTCTAACTTTGTTTTTATGGTTTTGTCAAGTATGTGTTTACGTACATACATATTTTTTTTTTTATAAATTAAAAGTGTTGCCATGAAATAAACAAAATTTATCATAAGCTTATAACTTGTCTGAGCATAACTTCATTGAAATGGATCACCTTTGTTAATATATGGTTCGTAGTTGGGTTTTTAAAGCAAATCCTTTGCTTCTCATTTACCCCGTTAAATTTTTGTAAATCCCGTATTTTTGGGACAAGTTATGCATTTGTCCTGTATGGCTGGTAAAAAATCTGGCAACACTAATTACAACGTACTTTGTGAACGAATGACAGCAGGTCATTAAACAATTCAATTTCAATTTTTATAATTTTTTAAACAATGGGATGGTGCTTCTCGTCTCAAAATCTATAAGACTTGTATAGTAAAATATAAGTTTTTTAAGAAATCCAATGGTTTTTGCTTGTTTTTTTTAGGAACACAATTTTTGAACAAATTTTGTTTAAGTCGAGGAGTAACTATGGTTCAATGGCAATATTTTCCCGTGGAAGAAAATAACGTTACCCGGCGTTTACATGAGACAATTTTGCCAAGACAATAGCAATACATTCACACTTTTTCACTAATACACACACACAAAGACAATTGTCCTCGTCACTACCCAATAAACATTTTTGTTATATCTCAATTTGAGTGGAGCGGAACGAAATAAAATCCAGTTACTCTCATTGAAATATTTGTATAGTGTGGCCAATGATACATGTAAGAGAAACACAGCTTTTATAGGAAAAGAATTTTTATTTATTCATGTTAACAGTTTATTTAAAAGCTTATTTATTCACTTAGTTTAACAAAGAAAAGTACGGTTGATGTAAAAAATTAGTTGCATAGTTTGTTTTGAAATAAGACAATTTGCGAATAACAGCGACCGCGTGGTCAAAGAGCCATTTTGCGACTGATGTAGCAGACTACCGATGGACTTCGTCATGTTGACACAGATGGGGCGGAACGGAATGCTAACAAATTTTTTCTCAAATGTTTTTCAAACCGTTCTTAAATAGATATACAATGTTTGAGAAAAATTTGAGAAATACGATTTTCTCAAGCGTTTGAAAATTTTTGTTCCAGTGTTTGTTGGGTATCAAGGCGAATTTATACAAGGTGGTGTTGTAAAATCATCTGATTTCTTCGCCTTACATGTATTTTGTTTTTGCTTTTACTGATTTGACAGCACACCCATCAAAAGCAAAAACAAAATACGTGTAAACTTAGGGGCGAATTGAGATTTGACATAACACCCGCAATACAAAATACACGTGGTTGTTTTTGTTGAAATAAATTGGACACTAAATTGAGCAATTCGGTCACGTCTTGGTTAATTTGAGAGAAAGAGGCAAGACAAAATCGCAAAAAATCGCAGAATTCTGAAAAAGTGGTTTGTGTTTGGATATTTTAGTAAATACTATGAAATTCTCGCCAAATAACACCAACGGCGGTTGCTGAAAAGTGTATTGTTTTTATAATTGTCTGGACGGCTACTTTACACAACAATTTGTTAACTAATACATATTCTAAATTGTCTTGTCTCAAATTGTCTTATGTAAAAGAAGCGTTAGCTTTCAAAACCATTTTGTATGATATCAAAATGTTGCTTCTATTGAAAGAGCTAATATTACTTCGCATATAGCCTTCAAAAAGCACATTCAGGTCCATCCACAGTATTTTTGCGCAGAATTCCTATCTTGGTTGGCGGCCTATTGCCGCACTTCAAAAAAATAACCACCATCAGTCCAACTCACGCTACGCTGACCACAGTATTTTTTGTCCAGAACTCACTTCGAAATTTATAAAAAAGTGCATATTTCAACCCGAATTTATTAATATATTAGTGCTCGGAAATCTTTGTTTTGAATTGAAGTTTAATCCTTTGTGTGATAAAATTTTTTGATACAGGTAACGCTTCTGAACACAATGGGCACGTTCATAAAACGTAGCTGTTGTCTTACCGTTGACTATTGGTCTAGAAACGCACAGTGGAGTAGTTCCGCTCAGCTCAACAGTTGGCAACATCACGCCATTTTTTCCATCGCAAAATTGTTTCGCTACCTGAACTCAACGTGATGGGTTAGCCTAAACAGCTGATCGAAAATACTTAAATACGCTGTTTATATTAAATGTAACGCCGCTTTGTTAGGTGGCAGCTGCAAACGAGTTTATTGAATTTTATATTACTGATGTGATAAAGTAACTAACATATTTTATAATAATACTACGTTTTTAGATATATGTTTATTAAGATGCTTGCTTTATAATTATACACTGTGTAATTCATTATAACATTGAAAGATTTTTTCCACACAACGGCAGATCAGCGTTGTATTGGAAATATTATCGGCACAACTTCTCTATTTATTGCAATTTCATTTGTTTACATTTAGCATCTGTTCATTTGACAGCATATTCATCAAGCCGTTTCTAACTTTGGGTTTACACATGACAATAGCAATACATGCGCACTTTTTCACTAATACATGCATTCTTCTTCAACTGACTTAATCACTGTCTTGATCATTTTGAAGACAGTAAATCGGACAATGATTTGACGTATGCAGACAATAATTTTGACGTCTTGTGCAAGAAAGAAGAGAAATTCATAACAAAATAACTGTTTAAGCGACTTACGCACTTAAAATACACCTCAGCTAAAGAGAATGCAGCCACCCCCTTTTTCGGACCTACGGCAGTTCGATGTGGCCATACGACTGCTATAAATAGGGGCGCCTTATTGGTTCTTCCGTTCCTTATCCTTTTTCGACCATACGGATTGGACCGTCATCGATAAAGTATCATTTTAATCAACTATATCAACCGAAGGAATTTATCAACTTTATCATCGTGGAGTATTTACCGCATACATCATTTACTTTGCTAAGTATCAATTTGAATTACACATTATCAATTACTGTTTGGAACATCTTTATATTACATTTATATTGAATTCTTATTCTTTGTACTATTAAACTTCAATATTGTCCCAATAAATTGCATATGAATTACATACATGCGTATTTGCATTATTATACAAATACTTGAGTGCTTTACATCCATTACCCTTGCACGTGTAGATCCGTACCTACACGTACATCTATCAGATTTGAGAAGCAGAGGCATCGCTCTTCCATGCCTCAACAATTTCCCTTCTCAAAGTCGTAAATAGGCGTTTCCCTCCGTAAGCCCTCCAACATGGTCCTTGCGAGCCAAATTTGAGCTGGCAACCCTAAAATCTAGAAAACCGAACATAGCTACTCGCCATTATCCAATAATACAAGGTTAGATAATTATTGACAGCTGCGGTTTGACACTCCCTTACAAAAGGTTGCATTTACGAAGGACGGAGAAGGGGGAAAAATGAAATCTCTTGGTGCGAAAATGGTAGTCGAAAAGTACGCAAAGTAGGCAATTAGAAGTGAAATTCCTTTTGTAAATTTTGATGTATTTGCAGGAAATCTGGCATTTTAAACGAAATGTTGAACGCAGTATTGATATATCTACGTGAATTACGTAGTTTATGTGCTATTTAGCTGTATAAAAACTGTAAAATGACTCACAATTAAAATAAGACTACTATGAGATGATGTAAACATCCAATTTAAAAACAGTCTATGTTTTCATCAGTTAAATATGCTTCATATGCATATACAAATAGACATATTGCACAAAAGCTTATACTTCTATTTCACACCAAAGCTACACTGTTCCCATGTAAATTGGCAAAGAAGCAACACGGTGCCACTGCTAAGGGAGCGGTGCGAGAGAGACGACTGTCAGTTTATCGAACCTTGTATTATTGAATCATGAGCAGCAAGATACCAGCGATTTCGTGTTTGTGCTTTTCAAAAGCTTGCAATTAATTAAAATTACGCTAACCAGAGCGATTTATTCCATAAAAAAACGGTGTGAAAATAGTGCCATCTAATTACAAGTGCTTCGCTTGGTATTTGAAGCGAACCTGATTGCGAAGTGGAATTGCGAATTTCCAACCCAGCAAGCAATCGGCAACAGTGTATGTATGTATATTTAGTGCATTTCAGCAAAGAAAACTACGAGCAAAAATATTGCCCTCTCCCCAGTAAAATTCAAGAATCGATCATCGAGGGACCAGCACCAGCAAAAACCCCACAAAAGGCAAGGCAACTTGCTCTTTCCAGGGGCACCCGATAGACGGAAGACGAAATTCAAGAATCGGTCTTCGAGGGACCAGCACCAGCAAAAACCCCACAAAAGGCAAGGCAACCAGCTCTTTCCAGGGGCACCCGATAGACGGAAAACGGCAAAAAAACTAAATTGGAAATCACAAGAAAAGTAGCTATAATAATACGCATGAACGAAAGACACAAGATCACGCGGGAAGGAAAGAAAGAAAAAAGTTATTTTATTGTACGAGTAGTGAGCATTTGCACATTTACACCGTAAGTTTCAACTGTTCCGCTCTGCATTCCTTTTGCACTAGTTCAGAGATAGTGCTGAGATATGTAGTTCGGAACTCGCGCTTTGTCAGACTGTCTCTAAATTTTACTGCAGGGAGATACTTCCTAAGTTGTATAGACAACAGTGATGGAAAATGAGTGTGCATTGAGCCATTTTCGGCTCTTTCGGTAGCAGCCGGCACCTTAAGCACAATCGATTGATGTTCGGCACTATTTTTGCCTAACTCAATGCAACTAATATATATTTCTTTCGGATCCGCAATTAAAAATACTTTTTTTTTACATTTGATCATATGTGCAAGAAGAAGAGGCTGGCTTCCGGGTTCTGCATATACGCTTAACATTTTGGTTTAAACAAATTTGTCGCAGTTTCATCTCTATAGCAAATATTAAATATCATTTAATATACACTTTAAATAATCACATATCCATTTTGAATATTCTTTGTGGTACAGAAGCCGAAATATTTATCACTTAAAAATGCTTCGCAATTTAATGTTAAATTTTGCCAAGAATTAAAAAAGAGAACCTTGATACTGAAATTTTAAAAGCCGTTATTCGCGCCAAAGGCAGTAGGCTCTGACGATACGAATAACATTGATTTTACTACGAAAAATGGCTAAATTATAATTTACCCTGAATTCCAAAATGTAAATACACAAAGAATCAGACCTCATTTATAGACCACAGCATATGGAACTGTCCAATATTCGCAACAACGCCTGAATGCTAGTTACATGCGCACGCTGGACATTGTAATCTGCAAATACTTTAGGAATAAAGGGGACTGATGCTTTGTATTTTTACAATTCGTAATTCAGGGTAAATGAATGAGCGATGATTTTCGTTGATACGTAAATTTTTTTGAAAACTATATATACTTTTGGGTATGCAGTTTTAAAGTCCATTCAATTCGCATTGATTTTTGAGAACTTTTTCATTTGAAGGTGTTTCACTCTTTCTTCCATACTCTAATTTTTTGTACATCCAATATGTATAAAAAAGGCAAACAAAAATATTACAAATCAACGCGAATTCTAAGCCGCACTTGCATTTTGTAATACTAAAATTTAATGGACTATAAAACTACATACCCGAAAGTTTCTAAAATTTCCGACAACAAAGTTTTAAATTTGAATGAACATTTTTTGTAGAAAGTTTTGGAACACATCAAGATAACCAACCGTTCAGCAATGGGAAAACTAAAAATGCAGACCGATAGTGCTTTTTACGCTGATTTTAACTATATAAATATTATTTGCCGCAATCAAAAAGTAAAGAAGATATAAAAGGTTAAAGAAAATTTTTGTGATATTTTAAAATATTAATATTTTCTAAACTACGTAACCGATTAAAAAAGCAATAATACCAAAATAAAGACAATTAATCTATCTTTAAGTTAATATATAAAATGTGTTTGCTTTCTTATCTATTTAAGCCAAAAATATTAAAAAACAAATAAAATGTTATAAGTTTTTCATAAAATAACCATTTCTAGAAAAAAGTGCATAATCAATGCTAAAGACATATATATTATTTAGAAAGTGCAAGTTCTTACCTTTAATTCGATGTACATATTTTATTATGATCTACTTCTGAGGTTTAAGAATTCAGTGTTAAAAAAAAATTAAAAGCATTTACAAGCAAGTTACAAGTGTGGATGATATAGTTTCTTTTGCCCAGAACTTCTTTCTGCGTAGGCGGCCTTCGGCCGCGCTTAGGGATCATAACCCTTACAAAGTAGAATTCTCCTTTCTGTACTGCCGAAGAAGCGGAGCTGAACACCTTTCTGTGTAGGCGGCCTTCGGCCGCACTTAGGGATTATAACCCTTACCAAATAGAATTCTCCTTTTGGTGTGCACCAACTGTGTAGCCTTGGGAAAGGATGAGGTAACTAGAATTCCCTTTCGGTGTGGTAAACCGTGATGTCCAGTCCCAGTGATGTCTATTATGGTTACTAGGTGTTTTATATAAATATCTTGTATATAAAAATGTCTTGTGCAAATGAATATTTAACATTTTTCAAGCGAAAAAACGCAAATGAAAATTGTGAATTTTGGCCATTTTCCTAGGAAACCATTGGGGACCTAGGTTGTCGGGGGTTGCATTTTTGTCAATGGCGGTTCGTTCCCTCTCCAAAAAGGTGGGTTAGAGGTGCCACGTCCATTTACCTTTCGCCCACCGCCCCTTTAACGAACGGCCATAACGGAAAGCCAACCCGTTGAATTAACTACAATATGCATTTGCACAAACATGCATTTATATTTTTTATTATCACTGAATTCGGAAAACTCAAAAGCAAATCATGATATAATATGTATATCAAATTAAAGGTAAAAACTTGCACTTTCTAAATAATATAAATTTTTTTAGTATTGATTATCGACTTTTTCTAAAAAAAGGTTATTTTATGAAAAAATTATGACATTTTTTTGTTTTATAATATTTTTGGCTGAAATATATAAAAAAGCATAGATATTTTATATTTCAGCTTGAAGATAAATTAATTGTCTTTATTTTGATATAATTACCTTTCGAATCGGTTACGCAGTTTAGAAAATATTAATATTTTAAAATATCAAAATTTTTTTGTTTTACCTTTTATATCTACTTTACTTTTTAATTGCGGCAAATAATATTTATATAGTTAAAATCAGCGTAAAAAGTACTACCAATGTGCATTTTTAGTATTTCTATAGCTGAAGGGTTGGTTATCTTGATGTATGCCAAAGTTTTAAACTTTAATTTTTATGGTTTTGTTGTTGTGCTCTTTTGTTGTTGCACTAAATAAAGGTTTTCCGTAAGATTTCTGTTTTCCTTTTATGCAAACTGTACTGTAAATATATGTTATAAAGCAAATGGTACCTATCGGCGACTTTCAATTTCTTGGCACATTGACCTGCATTAAGGCACATTTTTCCGGAGAAATTCGGCACAATTTTAAATTTTGATTTTCCATCACTGATAGACAAGCGATTGCCCTGCCTGCGTCGCCGTCGACCAGAAAGTCAGCACATATTTTGACTTTGCAAAGGCAGGCATTCAACATGATTCAATAATAAAAGGTTTGCTCAAAAAACAGTTTTCTCGCTCCCTCTTGACAAAATCGGCTCCCTTAGCAAGGCACTGTGTGTGGGTTCGTGTGTGAGTGCAAAGTTTTTGTAAGGGAGCTAAGTAGGGATGGCAAAGTCGACTTCGACTTTCGACCAAAATCGACTTTTTACTCCTGAAAGTCGAATTTTAGTGATCGAAATTTAGTTTATGGAAGTCGACTGAAGTCGACTTTTCACTTTCGACTCTCGACTTTTTTTGATTTATTTGCATATAAAAACTGATCTTCTAACAAGGGCGCGGAGTGCTGTTTGGTCGTATTTAAAAAAAAATTGCCAATAAAACTGAAGTGAAATTTGAAGTGTGGTAGAGAAATGAATTTTAATGACAGTACAACAACATTGTCAAATGATTTAAGAGCAGCGCATAAAATTACTATACGAAAACAAATTCCTCAAATTTGTTAATCGTTTGCCTCCACAATCTTCAGTTAGTAATGAGGTAAGATAAACATAGTAGAGCTCTTGTTAATCGTTCACTTTCGACTAACCGTTCATAATCGACTAGTTGTTTTCTTTCGATTACTTGACAGATTCGACTATTCGAATAGTTGTTTTCTTTCAATATTTCATAAGTTTTGCGGTCTATAGGCTTTGAATATTTATAGTACCAAAAATGGTGTGGTACCGCATGAATTATGATGGAGATCAATACGTGACTTATAGCAAAATATGCAAAATTCAAAGTGCATCCATCACCTTCAAAACTCATGGAATCCAGGCGTTGCAACAAGAGAAATGGGTAACATATTTGTTGCAATTAATCTATGCTATTGCACGAGAAATGGTCTCTTGGCGCTCGTTTGAAATAGTTTCGCCATCTTCGTTTTTTCTTCTACGCTTGACATTTTTTCCGGGCTTGGTTCGGCACATTCACTATTGGCTACATCTGTGGTCCTGGGGAGGATAAACTATGGAAAATTACCACTTATTAGTTCGTTAACATAAACATACATTTCCAGGTCCTGCTCCTTGTTCTTTTTATGAATGGCCTTCAAATGGGTTGCCACTTGACTTCTTTTCCACCTTCGGAATTAGAAAAGAAGTTCCACACCCAGCTACGCTTACGTAAACTCATTTTGGATAAAGCAAATTTTTTGTTTTGAAGTGAGAAAAGATTTGTATTTAAACATTTTTCACTATTCGAATAATGACAGTTAATCAATTGCACGACTAGTCGAAGTTGATGAAACGATCGAATACTTGCTATTCGATTTTCAGTCAATGCAAAAGTTGCTACTCGACTATTCGAATAATCGGTTAACCGGATAATCGACTGTTAACAAGAGCTCTAAAACATAGGTATTTATTTTAAAAATTTCATGCAAGAAAGTTTTTCTGCATGAGTTTATGTAAGTTTCTACAGACAGTCTTAGGTTCGAATTTGACCAATCCGTAAGGTACAACATTTTAAACACCGCTAAAAACGTTGCTGGTAGGATTCCAATTAATATGCGACATTAGTCGTGTGGATAGTCCCAATCCACTAGCTGTCTGGGCATATTTATCCATGCCTATAAAGTGGCACTATATTTCTACCAATACCCGCCAATTCTGCTCCATCGGAAGGCCACATTTTTCAAAAAGTTGTTCGTAATTACCAAATATCATATTCAAAAAATTTTTAGAATTTTTTTTTGTGAAAATTTAAAAAGTTTTAATTTATTTTTCAAAAATATAATTTTTGAAAACCCTCACAACCAACATTTTTATGCTGTATAACTGGAACAATTTTCAAAATTTTTAAAAATCCTTTAGTGTCTGTTTTTTTTACCTAGCATTGAATTTCACTAAATTACAGATTATTCTAAAGACCACTAGTAAATCATGATATTTTTGGCGTATTCTGACTCTTATATTTATAGCTAATACATGAGTTAAATGCAGAGTATAGTTAATACATTTTCTTTTTATTAAAAAAGTCGAACAAAGTCGACTTTTCTTCGTGGATCGGTCGACTTTTAAAGTCGACTGTACAGAGTCGATCGAAAAGTCGAAAACTTTCTAGTGAAGTCGAACAACCCTAGAGCTAAGGGAGTGTCAAAACTCTGTCACTAATGAGCAAACCTTTAATTATTTAGAGCGTTCCAGCATGTCTACGATTTCCAGGTTTTGCAGGATTTAGTCCAAAGTCGTTCCGTACGCCAAAAATTCTGTATCTGGGAACACTCTCGTGAGAGTAACTGAGCAACTGTTCCCAGAATGAAGTTTCAAGATTTAGTCCGGAGTTTTTCTTCTGGCAAATTCATCAAAAGTGGCAAACGATAGGTAGAGTTCCATTTGTGTACAAAAACAGAACGCGGTGAAAGCAAATAACCTTACATTTGTTAAAAAATGCCAATGCCCGCTTACTTCGCGGCGCCTAATAAGAGCTTTTGCGTTGGCCAATGCAAAAGAGCGTTTAAAAACAAAATTAGCCTGTAAAGTCAAAATTTTTGATTTAAGTTGAAACCACTAAGGCGCATTATCCTCCTCACACATAGGCCAATAATAGTAACGCTGTGATACCATATGGAATACCGTAATCTTTTTGTATGATCTTGCAATAAAAGTTCTTATAAGAAAAGTCAAGAGCACAGAAGTGCGTTTTCTGTTATAGGAGGGCCAAGAATCCTCGCTGTCCCACAGGATGAAAAGTTTTCCGGTACATTGCTAAATGAGTCGTGTGATCTCTTAAGTATCTTTCAAATGAAGCAATTGATATACCTACGGTGATCTTTCCTTGTTAATTCACCACTTTGACAATCCGTGGTAAAATTTATGAACTGATTTCTGGGTAGATGCAAGACCGCATGATCGTGCATGAGGGCGTCAGAAAAACTTAACCCCATTCTTCATTTAGACATCTGAATACTAAATTCGTATAACTTAAACATAGTGCCAAAGCAGACCAACCACACGGGGTTTCTATACATTTCGTCTGCAGCGCCATCCATTGGGTTCATTTTCTGCAAAACCATTGCTTACCATAAAATGAATACGTGTTATGAATTTCAACCTTAACTCCAGCGGCACTAATCAGGTAAATTTTAATCAAAAGAATTTTCCATCATACAGGTACATAGCTCACATTTAAAATTTGAACGAAATCGGTTAATAAATACGATTTTTATAAATAATTCTACTCCAGCAACACCTAGCGAGTTTTCTAGTAGCGTGTAATTGGACCATATATGTATGTAAGATAACCTCCGACAATCTGACGGAACTCTATTCAGTGTTTTTTGAGTTTATTCCGAACAACGAAAACGGCTATCATTTTATGTAGATAGGACAGTTTATAGCGAAACTCGTAAAGCAAAGCTCCATTCTTTGTGAAAAATTCAAAAAAATTCTTCAAAATTTTCACATAAATTTTACCTTACTGAAAATTAAAAACAAAGTTACAATAGTTCAATGGGATTTAAAAATCTAGGAGAAAATTGTTCCCAATCGAATGATACTTGCGCGTTTACGTAAATGTATATCGAGCCAGCCTTTCCAATAATTACCACTTTTCGGCATAACTACGGTATTGATAACATATGTAGCTGTGTAGAATTTCAGGACGTTAGCGTAAGCAGTTCCAGAGATAAGCTATATGAGAAGTTCAGTTTGTATGGAAGGAAGGAGCCACGCCCCCCTTTCCCAATGCATTTGTAATATATGCATCAGTGCTAAGTTTCAGTTCCCCAGCGTAATTGGTTTTAGAGATATATTGGTTTTTTACGTTTTAAACTGTATACGAATTTTAGGAATAACCAGAGCTACATACCGAGTAAATTTTTGGTCAGAATATTTATTTTCAAGGTGTTGCCAAATATGAACCAAGTCGATGCACCCGTTTAGTAGTTTAGTGAAATACATTGTAAAGAGAACTGTATGAAATTGTAAAACGTGACGTCTCAGATTGCTTAATTTTTTGGCAGCAACAACGAAAAGTTTTAATTTTTTTTAGCGAAAAACCTTCGACACAGAAATAAAAAAAAATTAAGTTTGTGGTTATATCAAGGCGAAATTTTGAGAACGGTCTGTTGCTAACTCTAAATATAAACAACGACGTACTGGAAAAAATTAATACGTTCAAATACCTAGGAATAATGATCGACGATAAGCTAAAACAAAAAAAAAATGGATTCTATATTTTCAATTAGAGCTCTAGCAATATGTACATCGGTGAAAACTGCATTTAACTCCATACATTAGCTTTTGCGTGATGCGCTTACAAACATACAGACAAACATACCAAAATTTTATATTTGGCTTCTGTTGATCTAATAAACCCCCTATTAATTTTTCTTTAACATCTATTATGTACAGATATCGGCCTGTTGCAATTTTATTATTCTCAAATACTCTCGTTTGATACCCATATGGCAGCACTTAGTTTATATTATAAATTTAACTGAATTAAAGTTTTCAAATAAGTGGCAACCCGCTTCAATAATATTTTCAAAAGTAAGCTTCCTAATCCTCTTTAGTTTAATATTCGTATTGCATTATTTCATTTATTTTACAAATTTTAATGAATACAATTTTTCAATCAGTTGGCAAATCCCCTAAAAATATTTTCAGCATTAAAATTTCCTAGCCTCTTTAGTTTGATGCCAATATTGCAATATTTAATTTATGCTATCAATCAAATTAAATTAAAGTTTTCAAATAGGTGGCAACCTTCCACAAAAATATTTTCATCTGTAGGCCTTTGTAAATTTCTTTCTTTTGACAGCCATATTGCAGTATATTACTGTATCAATTGACCTAAATTGAAATTTTAAACACAGGTGGCAACTCTCTAATTTTTTCTTCTATATTGGAAGCTAGATCTCTAGCGATACATCGGTGAGAACTTCATTCAATTCCATGTTTTCACCTGATGCGCGTACAAATATACAGACGGACAGAGATTCAAATGTTCTAAAAATTGTTTATTTGGCTTCTGTAACTTTAATAAAAAACCACCATATTAATTTTTCTTTAATATCTATAAGGTACAGACATCGACCTGTTACAATTTTATACTATGCCTCCATTAAAAGATCTACCTATTAAGATTTAATAAATCTTGTTGCTAAATCTTAACCGTCTCCATTGCCACAACGAGATATGTTTGACGTTCACATTTTGAAATATTTGACGTTTGATTATGTATGTTTTTATAAATACAGTTGCGGACATTGAAATACACACAAAATGGTAAATAGCAACATTTGCTGAAAGAAAATTTTTTAAAATTCGGTAATGGTTTGGGGAAATAAACTCTCTTCTTCATAAGCCGAAAATCCAATCGTAGGCCTTTGGCATATCATGAAGACCTAGCTAGCAAAAATGACTGCCAATGCATTTCTTGAGTCGAATTGAGTTCTAGAGGATTTTTTGTGCAATGTTACCGAAGCAGAACCATTTTCTGAATTTTCTAAATTTTATGTCGTAGCGCGTAAAGATTTATAGGAAGCGAAGAAGACTCTGCATTATATTATCATAAAATATATTTTCTGAATTTTTAGTTTTTAAAATAAATACTCTTGATCTATTAAAATAATATATTCTTGATCTATTAAAACAAAAGTTATGTAAATACTAATAATTTGGATTTAAAACTAACCAAAATATGAAAACAGCCGTAAGAATACGAAAATGCATGTTTTTTTAATCGGCTGGATTTCAATGTCCGCAACTGTATATTGAAAATACAAATGTCATTTGACTTATGGCATTTGAATATGTGGATGCCACAACTAACAAATTATATTTATTGATCAATATTATTGAAGATTAAACGAAGTTTTAACTTAAATCTACTGCCTTTCGAGATTTAATTTTATATGACAAATCTCGAAAGATTTAACGTTAAATCTCGTCAGAGGGCTAAATCTTCATTAAATCTCGCAATGGAGACATAGCCTTATTATATGTAAAGATGTAGATATAGATTTCATTTATTTTATCAATTTAATACAATAAAATTTTTCAAACAGGTGGCATCCCTCCCTAAAAGTATTTTCGGCAATAGAATTTCGTAAGCCCCTTCAGTTTGATACCCATATTGCAATATTCAATTTATCTTATAAATTAAATTAAATGTAAATTTTCAAACAGGTGGCAACTCTAAAAAAAATAAAATAATATTTGTGGGTGTAAGCCTTCTTCAGCCTCTTTCTTTTGACGTCCATATTGCAAAATTAATTGTTTCTTATCAATTCACTTATACTCCAATTTTCAAACAGGTGGCAACTCTCTAATTTTTTTCTTTCTATATTTTAAGTTAGACCTCTAGCAATACATCGGTGAAAACTGCATTCAAATCCATGCATTCGTTTTCGAGTGATGCGCGAACAAACATACATACAGACAGACAGACAAAAATTCTAAAAATGGTTGATTTGGCTTCTAGTGCTCTAATAAAGACCCCCCACATTAATTTTTCTTTAATATCCATAATGTACAGACATCGACCTGTTACAATTTTATTATATGTATAGATTAATATTTTCTTATGAATATGGAGCTTGTTATACATATAACACCGCGCGATAGTAAATTTTAAACACAAATATCAATATATTCGCGAAACCATGCGCCAAATATTGTAGATTGCGTTTTTAGTTTCAAATGTTTAGTTCAAAAATGATTTAAAAAGTTCAGAGAATGAGCTTAGAGAAGAAGTATGGGTATAAAATTAATGAGGAAATCCTGTAGAATTTAAACAGATTAAAGCCTCTGGTGCAGAAGGGCTAGTAAATATTGAAAATGTCATTTAAAAACTTTATCATTGAAATTTCGCAGTATTTGTTTTTGAAAAAATTATATGTTAAGGGCTTATATAAACTTGATAGCACCCTCGAACTTCGTTCTTCTAGCTTTGTCAGCTTAAAAATTACCTATTCGTCCTTGTGAATCCAAAAATTAAAATTTTTTAAATTCTAAAGAAATTTCCTATTGCATTTGTTACCCGAATTTGTATTCTACATTGCATTGCATTTTTTTAATGATTTTTGGAATTAATCATATCTTTGAAATTACAAGGTCCTTCAAAATAAATCCTGCGGTCAGAAAAAAAATAAAAACGCCACTTTAAATAAAAAAGTAGGTTTCAAACCCATTTATTTATTATTTATTTCATGGTAGGAGAGCTTTTCAAACAATATAGAAGCAATTTTTTCGATTCAAGTTGTTGAAAAGTAATGAATATCTAAATCCCGGGACTAATCCAGGGATTCCGGGATTGTGACAACGCCATCCCGAAAATCGCGGGATCGGAAAAAGCCAAAAATAACATCCCTACCACGCATGCACAAGAACACCGTAATATGTAATATAGGGGAAACATGATACATACATAGGGCTACGCAAAGCAGTATAAAGCAAACAATCATTGTTCCAAGTTATTATAAGTAATTTGTAGAATTCACAAATAAACATATCAAAATCGATAGGTATACACATTTCGTATCTATCTCAACCCAACGTTAACATAGTATTTTAACACCAGCACTTCACGGTGCTATATTTAATTTCTACGTAAGTTAATGGCACGGCTTACTACGTAAGCACCTTAATACCAAACATACATATATGGTCAGCAATCAAACCGTGGGTCGTGCTTTACCTCGAAGCGCGTTTACGTCGTCTCGCTTACGAAACTCCTAGGAAAGCTCACACAAAACTCAATATCCAACAATCCGTATCTATACCATCTTTATAGCGTCTACATCGCTCCGCAAATTTCATTTTGTGAAATCGCACTCACCAAAGTCTTTTCTCAAAAATCGCGTTCACGTCGTACCGCTTACGTAACGCGGAGAAAAGGTCAATATTTCAAATAACTCAATTGTCTCTTCTTTATTAAAATCGCGTTTTACGTCATCTCGCTTACGTAACGCATAAAGAAATGTTGGAAAAGGGTTAATATTTTGATATAGCAACCGTTCTATTTTTTAACCAAAAACACGTCGTATCGATTACGTCACGCATAGCGAGGTTATATCAAGTTCTTTAATTTATAGCGAACTTTCGAGCGCTACTCCGTAGCTTTGCCTTGGTTCCAATCTTAATTAAAAGCTGTTTAGCCTCCACCATGTCGCTTGATCAGACATTAACTGCAAAGCAGAGACTGAAAATACCCTGCAAAAATTGCGACTACTACGTGAATGCATGTAAAGAATACTCCCTAAGGACCAAAGAGTACTCCAAAATTAACCACAATTCATATAAAAAATGTGGTCCAATTAACATTGCAATGTCCTAGGGCAGGACCATATACTCCACCTCTGCATTACATCAGAGTAGCACAAAACTACTCCAACATATTAACAATGGCATTGTTGTTATATTTTTTCGTTTGTACACGCTTTTTTCTTCATTTCACAGATGCTTTTTCGAAATTAATAAACACCAAAAAGAAAAATTAAAAATTACATGTTGTCTCTGACGGCATTCGAACCGGAACAAGCTGGGAGCTAACAACTAACAGCGAGCATCTCTACACGTTCAGCTACAGCCAGACATGCAAATGTTAGTCTGTTCCTTTGAACTTTGGACTAAAACCTGTGGAACTGTCAAACTACAATTTTACTCTCTCAAGTGAGAGTAAAAGGAGAACAGATGCAGAAGGGCACGGGAACGCAAAAAGCACTATTTCCTGTAAAAACGTCAGTCGGTTTGTTTACATGTCATTTGTACAACACTGATTTGGCTAAAATATCACTAAATAATTATTAAAATCTATACTTATTCAAACATTTCGTTGTTTACTTCCATTTTTTACAAATATAAGGTTCTTTGCTTTCACCGCTTTTTGTTTTTGCTTGCTCATGCAAATCAGTTGATCGTTTGACACTTTTCATGAACTTACAGGAAAAGAAACTCTGGACTAAATCCTGTAACTTCTGTCTAGGAACAGTTGCTCAGTTACTCTCTCAAAAGTGTTCCCACTTACAGGTTTTATGTCAATAGGAACGACTTCCTGTAACTTCTGACTTAAGGCTCTGTTATGCATACTTGGCATTGCATGCACTGCTATACCATTTTTACGTAGAAATCAAAAACCAACAGTCTTTTACGTATGTAATGCTGTGCGTTGGGTAACCGCTTACACGCGAAGCTCATTTAACAGATTCCTTATGTGACAACTCTCAAGCAATGCCAAGTATGCATAACAGAGCCTTAAGTCCTGTAAACCGGACTGCTATTGGAACAGCCCATATGCTTTCAAATGCTCAACTTCAATCACATTTCGTTAAAACGCGAGCAGTGATCGGGTAACAACAAACTGGTGCAGAGAGACGAGTTGATCCGCTACAGCATGACAGAGGAACACTTTTGTTAGTACTCCAATATACCTCACATAGACTACATGGTCCAACGATTTTTGCAGGGTAAAAGTTGTTTTACAATTTTTGACATCAAAAAGGCATAGTGAAAAAATTAGCTATAGCTTTTTCAAAGGTACCATTAGACTCATCTCACATTCTAGATTGTAATTCCTCCATGACTTTTAAAAATCTGACTTTTATCATTTTGAGCAAATAATACCAATTATAACTGATTTTTATTTTTTTAAGGCAAAAATAAAAGTTAAAATTTGCATTTTTTTTGAGCAGAAAATAATCGGTAATTGTTGCCTTTTATTTTTTCAGGCAAAAATAAAAGTCAATGTTACAAATAAAGTATTCCAGAGTAATGTATACTCAATTTAATTGTTTTAAAGCTCTTATCTGGATTCTAATAACTCACAAATACCAGGGTTAGATCAAATCTAAAAATATATGTACATCTTTTGTTAACGGCATCAGATCTGCACAGATCATTCGATTTTCAAAACTGAGGTTCCAAATTAAAGGGCTTGGCTTCTAAATGGAAAGGGTTGCTCTGTTTTAAAATTATAAAACCTGCACCGTTCGTTGTATTAGAAAAAGATTACGTTTCAAATGAGAAAGCTGCGTCTCTAGATATGCAAGAAGGTTTCATTATTTTGAAAAGGGGTTGCCACCTGCTTAAAAAATCATAAGACTTACACCGTTCGCGCAATTAAAAAAAAAATTATATAATATGCCATATAAAGGGCTTGGTCTATAGATCTGCAAGGAAGAACCTCTAATTTTTTAAAAAGGGTTGCCACCTGTTACACCTTTTTTTCGTGGAGAGCATCAGATTTACACCGTTCTCCTGAGTTTCAAAATGAGGTGTCAAATTATGGGTATACACCTATAGACGTGATTTGGTTTTTTTAAAGGGCCGCCGCCTAATTAAAAATGCATTGTTTAAAATATGATAGTAAAATATCACAATATGGGTTTGAGATTAAATTAATGGGTGTAATCACTGAACTCGTGTCAATCGAAAAATTTGTCGATATTGATCGCCAAATATTACCTTGAAATCATTGAACTCGTATCGAAAATCAATTTCTCGATGAAGTTGAACTCATTTGCCGACTCGATAAAATACTTTCCGTGGCTCATAGATGGCGTTGATTGCAAAATCATTGAAACCGTAAAATCGAAAATATTTTTCGATATCTATCCGTTGATGAGTTCGTTACGGAAATTTAAAGAAATGGAAACTTTGTAAGGATTTATGTAAACAATTGATGAGGACGCACTAAATTGTGTTTCCATGCATATTTTAGAGACAAGAGACAAAAATACACAAACAAAAATCAATTTGAAGTACTTGTGAACGCGATGAAGTTGCACCCTGACATAGCTAAAGGATTTTCCCAAAGAGCACCAGCCGAACTAAATACTTTTTGGAAAGATACTTCACAGAAACTAAATGCACTGGGCCCGCCAATCAAGTACAAAACTGGATGGAAGAAGGTATGAAAAATCAAGACATATCTACATATATTTATTAAAGTATTTTTTTTAATAGGTTTGGACTGATTTTAAGTTTGGAATCAAAAAGAAAATGTTAAAAAATGCAAAGCAAATTTCCGGAACAGGAGGTGGGCCCTTCAGCCAAATAACTTTAAGTCCACTCGAAGAGGAGGTCAGTGTAATACTTTCGCTCAATACATCAGTTGAGGGGTTGAAAGGCATTCGAAGTTTTGGATGCTCGCCAGTGAGGACAACAGTAAATACTCCCGATGAGAACCATGCAACAAGTACCCTTAATAAGAGACTCAAAATGAATCTTCATCAGATATAACGCCTGATTGTGTATTTCAAGTAGACCAGGCAATGCAACCCAATGTAAATACCGACGTTTCCTGTATACTACACAAGAAGCACAAAACAAACAAGGTGGGTCTACTTGAGGAGCAAATATCAATCCAAAAAAAGATGGAGGAAAATGTGTCAAAAGTACTAGACACGCTTGTTAAGCAACAAAGTGAACAAGTCCAAGGACAGTCCGAAACGAATAGGTGGCTTAGGAAACTCCATGAAAATGAAAAAGATAAAATCAAGGAAATGAGGCGACATAAAGCAGTTATGGAAAAAATAGCCATAGATAAACTAGAAATTAAAAAGAAAATTTTGGAATTTGAACTACAGCACTTAAACAAGCCTTAAATTTTCCATTTTTGTTCTAAATATTATTGTTTAATTAATTGTTTAGTTTTGTTGTTTTTACATAAATTGTTTTGACATATGTACATATGTACTTATATTAAAATAAATCTAAAAAACTATCTCTTATTCTATTTGTTTCTTCGGTAGAGGTGTCAAACTATCGATGGAATTATCGATAGTATCGATAGTTTTATTTTTTGACCTATCGATGAGTAGTTAAACTATCAATAGTAGTAGTTGACTATCGATAGTTTAAAACCTCTAGCACAGCCGATTTTATTTATAATGTCTCCATGTAGCTGCGCGTCAGTTTTTTAAGTTTGTAAATTTTTTATTATAAGTGATACTTTCGTTGTGATTCCTCCTTTAATGGCCGTTTCCTCAAGGAACCTTTAATTGAAAAGCTCCCTTTATATTTAAATGTTGCTTCAAACCATACGGCTATTTCTGAAGTAAAGCATTTCTATTATCGGTGTTTGACGTTTGTATGTTTCTTGACTGTAAACAAATCAAAAAATTATATTACAAAATTTAAACAAAATAAATCATATTTGAAAATTTATAAGCAATAATTAAACAAGGCAAAAGTGATTTTGTTGCGGCAAATGATAAAGCTGTTTTTGAGAGACTTTTTTATTCTGATTACGAGTCCGTAAGCATAAAGTTTCCATCAGCTTCAGATTTTGAGAAAAACGAAGTCAAAGTGTCAAAACATCGCGTTTTTTGCAATATTTTAGAAAGTCTAGCACAAAAAGCAAAAGGTGATAGAACCTTTAACTGGAGCTTAAATTAAAGCTATAACTCTCGTTATCCCTGCACCTTGACCTGATGGTCACTAAAAGTCATTTATTGAACAATATAAAAATACTGGAATAAATACTGTGCTATTGAAAAAAATAAATAAGTATTGCCAAAATCAGTTTTTGCTGTTAAATAAATAACTATAAATGACCTTAGGGATAAGGTTCTGGGATGGTATTTTAAGCGATTGTAGTCGAAAGTTCAAGCCTTAATTTCAGCCCACGTGGAAGGCTCTATCCCGTTTTGTTTAATTGCGGTGGGTAAATACTCAAACTTCGCACAAAATCAGGTTTTTCTGTTCAATAAATGACTATAATCAGGTCAAGGTGTAGGGATGATATTTTCAGGGATAGTAGTCGAGACTTCTAGCTTTAATTTAAGCCTAATACCGCCTTTTGTTTCTTGCTAGAGCTTCTAGAATGTTGCAACAAAAAAACGATTTTTTGACATTTTGACCTCGTTTTTCACAAAATCTGGAGATGATGGAAACCTTATGCTCATGGATTCGTAATCCGCACTGGCGAGTTAATCAAAAACAGCTGTAACTTTTGCCGCAACAAATTTTTTCCCATTTTTGTTGCCATGTGTTATAGATCATAAGAAGAAGCTTTCTTTACTAGGCTCATAATTTTGTTTTTAATTGTAAGCTTCAGTAATAGATATGTAAATAGATATATAAAACTCGATAATAAAATGCTTTACTTAGACAGAACTATACATGTTAAAGCAATATTTAAACATAAAGTGAATTTTAAAGTTAAAAGTAACTTAAGAAAACGTTTGTTTTTTTTGTTTTTCGATGCCGTCCGTGTTAATTTGGAACAGTTTTTAACATTACATTGACTATCGATGGTAGCGTGTGACACTATCGATAGTATTGCTGGAAACTATCAACGAGTAATGATAGTTTTTTTCTGAAACATGGAAACTATCGATGGTGGCACTATCGATAGTTTTACAACTCTATTCTTCGGTTGGCACATCATCGAAATCATTGTCATCTTCATTGGTAGATATGTGAATTATCACTTGTATCCAGGTATGACTCAGGAATGTTTTCATTTGAATTATAATGCAAACGGATATTATGCAATGCACAGCACAAATTAACAATACGTGCTGCTTTATCTGGAGCGTAATGTAATCCTCGTTCACTGCAAAGGCAACGAAATACTGATTTTAATAAACCTATTGTCTTCTCAACAACTATACGGCCTTTAGCATGATAAGTGTTGAATCTTTTTGGTCGCATGTGATTGGTTCCCTATACGGAGTCATGAGCCACGGTTGAAGAGGGTATCCTATGTCACCTTTGCAAAAAATGTGGTTAATAAGTACATTCTTATAAGGTGGTACTTTTTAACAATGGATTATTCTGGCCTAGTATTATATTTGCATTTCCTCTCCCTCCTCTCATCTCATCTCTCTAAATAAATCACTCACTGAATAGGTAATTTTGTAAAAGCCTTACTATCATAACGTTGAGACTTGAGAATCCTTTGCGGTTATAATAAAGATGTTTATCTCTTGCCGGAGCCATTATTATACCTTTCATGAGCATGAAATGGTATTATAACTTTGGTCCGATGTTTGTAAGTACCAGAATAAGAAGAGATAGACCCATTAAAATGTATACTTAAATGCTCAGCACGTCGAGCTGAGTCGATTTAGCCATGTCCGTCTGTCCGTCTGTCTGTCTGTCCGTCTGTTTGTATGCAATCTAGTCTCTCAGTTTTCGAGATATCCGGATGAAATTTGGTAGGTGGGTGTATTTTTATAATTTATTAATCATTTGTCGGAACCGGAAGAATCGGACCACTATAACATGTAGCTCCCATACAACTGATTGTTCAGATATGAATTTTTTCGTTATAACTTCTCCATTTATGCACATAAGAACATGAAATTTCGCAATACTTCCAACGATTATCAACAGAATTCTTACAGTGAAAATACCAAATATCAGGTCACTTTTACATATAGCTCCCATACAACTGATTGTTCAGATATGAGATTCTTGGTTATAACTTCTAAATATATGCAGCTAGAAACATGATATTTCGCACTATTTTCATTCGATGTCAACAGAAAGTTTACAGCAAAATTAGCAAAGATCGGGTCACTATAACCTGTTCATTGCCCGCATACAACTGATTGTTCAGATATGGGGTTTTACTGTAAAACTCCTTTATTTGGACAGCTAAAACCGATATTGTATAAATAATAATACAAAGTCTACTGAGAAAATTGTCAAAATCTATGCTTATAATAATAAGCCTTATCTCGTATACCATTGATTGCTCCTATTCCAGTTTTTGCGATATATCTCCTTTATGTAGGAAGCTAAACCCATTAAATTGTGTTTCCGGTTTACATACCGATCACACAGCAGTGAAAATCACTTTGATTGGTGCTATATAAGGTATATCTTCCATACCTCTGATTGTTTAGATAAGATTTTTTCTATCTATGTGTGCTGTGAATATATACATTTTTTCAAATTCAGTAATCTGTTAAAGTAAAGTTTTCAGATGTTCATGAAAGGTATGAAGCCTTCGGCATAGCCGAAGACAGCGCTGCTCTTACTTGTTTTTACATGAGTTCCATCAACTGCCATTGTGACACCAGGAATTTTTGATTTGCTAAAAAAAATATGTCTTTGCTTCCAATTCTGCGCTTGCAGTCATGGCAATGGAAATCCACCTTGAGCAAAGCCTGTACTCAAGGAAATTGAGTAATTTATCCAATATTCCACAGAATGTCGATTGGGCCACGTTTATATTGAAGTCCTTTCCAACACAATGCTGATAGCTGCCTGTGGCTAAGAATCGTAAGCATGCAGCAAGTTTTATTTAGGGAGAAAGAAACCCTTGTCTTTTGCAATTTCCAAATTGATTTTCGCATACCCCTAAAATATACATAACTGCTCTTTTGTTGATGCGAAAATTTTTGATGAAACTGCAAATAAGTAAGTATGTAAATGAAGTTTTGATGTTGTTTAGCTTAAATATTTCGACTCGCTTATAGTTATCCATTTGCAACACGTCTGTTGAACTATTCCTCAAATATCTGCGCTCACGACGAATGTTTACACAATCTTCATCTTCACTATCTCTTAAAAACAAAGCGATTGTATCCATTTTAAATTATTTCATAAACATTGTTTATTTATATTTGGCCGTTAATTGAAAATTCTGTTGATATTTTTTTGAGCTCAAGGCCGGGTTGAAATAAAACAATCTGTTTTCGTTGTTTTTAAATCGTCTATATTTCGACTTTAGTCAGACTGAAGTCGAAATATAGACGATTTAAAAACAACAAAATTTCAACCCGGCCTTGAGCTCAAAAAAATATCAACATTATTTCATAAAGAAAACAAAAAAAAACTGAAGCAAACAATTTCATTTGACAAATTTTTCGACACAACAGTTTTACTTTGTGGGTAAAGCAGCTTATCGACGGTATCAATAATCCCATGCAATTTTTCGATCGAGAATTCTTTCCGTACCGATATCAATGTCGATGCGGAATGGATGATTAGACCCAATATGTTGGTGTTTTTAATAGAGTTGCTACTTATTAAACACATTTATAACTATGAATGGCAAGTAATGTTTTAAGGGCATTCGATATTGCTATCAATCGAAAGCTAGTTATGAGTTGTTAACTAGATGACAGCTCTCGAAAATTTGCATACATTTATATAAAGGCCATTTAACTAGCTGTCGTGTGATACCAATCACGAATGTCCTTAATACGTTACTTACCGTTCACAGCTATATATTTCTTAATAGGTGGCAGCTCTTAAAAGCACGAACATATTAATAATAATAATAATAGATTGGCGCTTACACATATGTTAGTGTTTGGCCGAGCTTCTCCTCCGATTTGTGGCGTGCGCCTAGATGTTGTCACACAGAGCGGAGGGACCTACAGTTTTACGCCGACTCCGAACGGCGATTGTATTTTTATGAGAAGCTGTTTTTCATGGCAGAAATACACTCGGAGGTTTGCCATTGCCTGCCGAGGGACCACCGCCGTTAAGAAAAAACCTTTTTTCTATACTTTTGTGATGTTGCTTTGACCAGGGTTTGAACCCTGGCGTTGCGGAGTGGAAGCGCGCACTGCTTACCACTACACCACAGCGGCCGACACGAACATATTAATTTAGTATAAAAACCTTTTCGCTTTAATCCCATATTGCGATATTTTACTGAGTATCATAAGGTGGCAAACCTTACAAAAAATTAAACCCAAAGCACTTGGCACCTCATTTTAAAATCGAGAGAACGGTGTAAATCTGGTGCTCTGAACAAAAAAAAAATTTTAACAGCTGGCAACCCTTTAAAAAAAATAAGACGTTCTTCCTTGTACATCTGTAGACTAAGCCCGTTTATACGACATATTACATCATTTTTTAAAATTGCGCAAACGGTTTAAGTTTTGTGATTTTTTAAGCAGGTGGCAACCCTATTCAAAAAAATTAAACTTTCTTGCACTTCTAGAGGCCCTGTCCTTTCATTTTACACCAAATTTTTTTAATACAACGAACGGTGCAGGTTTTATAATTTTAAAAAAGGTGGCAACCCTTTTAAAAAATCTCATACCTTGTTATTAGAGGCCAAGCCCTTTAATTCGGAACCTCAGTTTTTAAAATCGAATAATCGGTGCAGATCTGATGCCGTTAACAAAAAATACCTTCATGTGTTGTATTTATACATAGTGCATACATATTTAGATTTGATCTAACCCTGGTATTTGTGTATAAGGGAGTTAGCAGAATCCAGATAAGAGCTTTAAAACTATTAAATTCGAGTATACACAACTCTGGAATACTTGATTTGGAACTTTGGCTTTTATTTTTGCCTGAAAAAATTAAAGGCAACAATTACCGATTATTTTCTGCTCAAAAATATAAAAGACAAATTTTAACTTTTATTTTTGTCTTAAAAAACCAAAAGGAAAATTACCGGGTATTATTTGCTCAAAATAATAAAAGTAAAAAAATAACTTAAATTGTTTGCTTTTTATTATATTTGCATTATCGGTACGGTCTCTGCTGCAAAGGTTATCAATTCTGTAAAAACTTCGAACAAGAGGATGTTGAGGACCATACCGACTCAATACTCGAAGTAAAATTACAGGAGCTGAATACCCGCGGGGAAAGTTTACGTGCCTCTTATTCAAATGTTTGCATAGCGGAATACTCGCAAGTTTCCGAAGAATTCAAATCCAACGCGCACGATAAATTTCAGCTTTGTGCAGATACCTTTTACATGTGCAAAGCACAAATTTTAGATCAACTCAAACTCGTTCAAGGAACGCCAACCAAAAATTTTAGTTTCAATCATTACCCAGCACCATTCAGGCACTTCAATGACTTGCATCAAAGTGCCTCTATGCGATACGGAGGTTTTCTACGGCAGTTACGAAGACTGGTCTCCGTTTCGTGACATGTTCACGGCCGTATATCTGAACCATCCGAAACTTACCCCTGCCCTGAAACTTTATCATCTCCGTAATAAAACGCGAAGAAAGGCAGGTGGTATCGTCAAACAGTACAAGTCATGTGACGAAATTTTTTCGCAAGCGTGGGAAGCACTGCAGGCACGCTACGACAACCAACGCATGTTAGTCGACAATCAGTTGAAAACTTTATTCAACATACCAGCTGCCAATTCAGAAAATGGTGAGGCCATTCAAAGGATCCAGACAACGATTACTGATTGCCTGTCATCTCTTACCTCCCAAGGCGTGTCAGTTGCTAATTGGGATCCAATCCTCATCTTCTTATGTTCCACCAAACTCCCAGATGAAACGCTTGCACTCCGGCAGCAATCTCTTAACTCGCGAAAAGAACTCCCCTTGTGGTCACATATGGATGAGTTTTTAACAAAACTTTACGAGGTGGTAGAAAAATTAGGAAGCATTCGATCTACCAAGAGTAGACATTCATTTCCCGCACGACTCAATAAAGTCCAGACTTATCATTCCAAAGAAAATCTAGCTTTTAAATGCAAACTGTGCAATTATTCGCATTCGATAAGAACGTGTCAAAGATTCCGACAACTTACCATTCACGAGCGAAAAAAGTTTGTTGAGAAAAAAACCTATTGTGCCAATTGCCTGGCATATAATAATTTATTACAGGACTGCAAAAGCACCCTGAAGCCTAATGCTCGACCACCGCTAGCAAAATCGGCCAACCATTCAACTTTGTTATTGCATACGCAATCAAACCAATCAAAGTCAATCCAGTCGAAACATCCAATTTTCGAACTATCACATAACAGCAGCCCTACAACCAAGGGCTCTCGGGCTGTGATACAAACCAACTTCGCTAGCAATAATGAAACCATGTTATAACCTACGACAATCATATATGTCGAGCACTTAGGTGAGTTATACTCACTTAAAGCTTTCATCGACCAGGGGTCGCAAAAAAACTTTCATATCGGACAAAGCCCAAAAAAGGTTGCAACTTCCGACCACCAAAGAAAACTTCTCCTTAACCAGAATTGGTGGTTCCATGGTGGAAAACAGCAACCGCGCCTGCCATCTTATACTTTTTTCAAAAATAAAGAATATTCGAATAGAAGCCAAGGCAATCGTTCTTCGAAAGTTAACCAGTTTTCTTCGAATCTTCCACATGAGAAGGCCCAATATCTCCAAAACAATCGACATAGGTCTTGCCGACCCACATTTCTTTAAACCTTCGCAAATTGATATCGTTCTTGGCAGCGATCTAATGCCACAAGTTCTTCAAGAAGGTTCAAGCACAATGTCTTCGGGAATCTTTTAGCGCAAAACTCTATATTCGGGTGGTACGTAAGTGGACCCACCAAACGAGAAGTCATTTCATCTTATCACACTCATGTCGTTGAGGATAGTGAAGACTTAAATTTCCAACTCAAAAAATTTTGGGAAATCGAAGTGTTGCCCGAGGACCATCCGCCATCTGAAGATGATGTTTTTGTGAGAAAATTTATCTCAACACCACATACCGGCAAGAAGACGGGCGCTACGTTGTGCGTCTTCCGTTCAAAAGAACATTTCCATCGTAGATCAAGCTGGGTCGTTCGCGCTCCCAAGCCATAAGCCAAGCACTTCGTATGGAACATACCCTTAACAAAACCCCCGGCCTAAAAGATGAGTGCACGCAAGTACTTGAAGAATATTCAACTCTTAGGCATATGAAACCCACTTCTTCTGAAGAAATCCATGACAATGGAACCTACTTGTCCTTTTATTTACCTCATCACTCGGTCATCCGTGCCGAAAGCAAAACAACCAAAGTAAGAGTGGTATTCAATGCCTCCAAACCGTCCGACACGGGACTTTCTCTGAACGATGTCCTCCATACGGGCCCAAGCTTACAAACCGATTTGATGGTTGTAATATTAAATTGGCGTCTGTATAAATACGTATTCAATGGAGACATCCAAAAAATGTATCGGCAGATCCTAGTACATGAACAAGATTTCAACGTATTCTATTGCGTAGGAATAATGACAGTAAACTTCGAGACTTTGCACTCGCACCTTACATCAGTTGGCAACTGATTCGCAGCGCACGTATCCATTAGCCAAACGTATTCTCCCCGAAGAGACGTATGTCGATGACATATTATCAGGAGGCCACGATATTCAATCCTCCTTAGAGGCACAAGCTCAACTTATTCTTTGTTTATTATCGGCTTGATTTCCACTGAAAAAGATTACAGCCAATCCCCCAGAATTTCTAAACAATATTCCTACAGAAGATCTACTAGACACAAATTTTCTCAAATTTGATTATTCAAGTTCCACGAAAACGCTAGGCATACGCGGGAATGCATTAAACGATTCGTTCTCATATTCTATTCAGCCCATACCACCAGCAGCAAATCCAACAAAATGTCAAATTCTTTTGTCGGTGTCGAAACTTTTTGACCCGGCAGGGTGGCTATCGCCCATCATAATCCTATCAAAAATGCTATTACAACAGCTATGGCTAGAAGGCGTAGAGTGGGACGAATGCGTTAAACCACTCTCGTTACATAAATGGAATCATTTCCTGGCAGATTTACCAGCCAGTGAACAAATCCAAATACCTAGATGGACAGAGTTCGCTCCCGATCGAAAAATCTCCATCCGTGGATTCGGCGACGCATCCGAGAAAGCTTCTTGCGCAGCGATTTATATTCGGACTCAGGCACACGAGAATCATGTAACTTCTTACTTTGCTCCAAATCTAAAATATCTCCGTTACAAACAATAAGCCTTCCGCGCTTGGAGTTATGTGGAGCAGTTCTGTTATCCAAAGCAATGAAAGCCGTCCTTTCACAACTTCCTCTAGGGAATTATGAGCTATTTCTTTGGTGTGACTCCTCAATAGTGCTCTCGTGGCTGGAAAAACCACCGTGTACGTGGAAAGTTTATGTCGCCAATCGAACAGCACAAATAATCCAAAACGTGGGAAACATCAAATTGAAGCACATTCATCGAATCAAAGCCCTGCGGACTTGGGAACACGTAGCTGGAAGCCACAAGAGTTAATCGACAACACACTCTGGTGGCATGGGCCCGAATGACTACTGAAAGAGCAAAAGCACTGGCCAAAATCACTACATCAAAAAGTCATTCCTCCCGAGATTCGAAAAAGTTAAACTCTTCACATACTAGAAGAGCACTCTGACATCCTTAGTCGCTTTTCCTCATGGCCAAGGGCCGTTCGAGTCATCGCATACATATTTCGTTTCTTGAATCAAATCAAATCACACCTAATACAGTCCACACAAGAACCTTCGTACGGAACCGTAGCACTCTATCAAAACGAAATACAATTTGTAACGACGCGCCTAATCGTAATCGCTCAAAAACGTCATTATCCAGACGAATATTTAAAACTGGGGAGCTACCAACCAATCGCTAAAGGGAGTTCGCTCCTTCCCTTGAATCCGTCGCTGGATAAACATGGCATTCTTAGAGTCAACGGACGCTTGGCAAACGCTCCGCTTGCGTACAACGAAAGGCACCCAATTATTCTACCTGAGTCATCAAGATTTTGCTAATAATTTCTCCAGTTCGTGCACACTTTGCTATTGCATGCAGAACATCAACTCATTCTCCGAATGGCAAAACAGGAATTCTTTATCCCAAGACTTAAGTCCAAAGTTAAACAAATCATTTTCAGTTGCAAAATCTGTACAATTTCTAAACAAAAAATGCGAACACAAATCATGGCAGCATGACCGCCAGAGAGATCTACATACTTATTCTTTGCCATTTACTCGAACAGGAATGGATTTTGCAGGTCCTTTCGACATCAAATCAGCGAACGCTCGGAAGGCACCTTATATCAAGGGTTACATCTGTGTATTCGTCTGCTTTTCTACAAAAGCAATGCATTTGGAGCTCTGCTCCGATCTTTCTACCAAGGCATTCCATGCGCGCGATTTGTCGGTCGACGGGGCCTACCTCAACTCATCTTTTCAGACAACGGAAAGAACTTCGTAGGAGCAAGTCGAGCCTTTCAAAAGGATTCCAAATGATTTCTAAAGGAAGTGCCGAATGACATTCGTTCGAAGTATTCCATTCACGGGTTTGAATGACACTTTACTCCTCCAAACGCACCTCATATGGGTGGCTTATGGGAAGCTGCGGTGAAAAGTGTAAAGTTACATCTGAAAAGAATCGTTGGCAATATGCACTTCACCTTTGAGGAATCCACCACCCAACTCGCCCGCATCGAAGCCGTACTTAACTCTCGGCCTATATCACCAATGTCAGATAATCCACAAGACCTGGTGGCGTTGACCCCCGGCCATTTTTTTACGAGGTGCGCCACTTCTAGCTATCCCAGAACCAGAAGCAGAAAACATCTCCCTTAAGAACCGCTGGGAAAAATTGAAATTGCTCCACCAGCACTTTAGTGTTCGGTGGACGGTGGAATACCTGAAAGAACTACACAAACGATATGAGTGGAACTCTCCACAAAAAGACCTTACCGTTAATGATTTTGTCGTCATTAAGAACGAATTAACACAACCGAACGAATGGCGTCTAGGAAGATTTGTAAAGGTCTACCTTGGTCCAGATGATAAAGTGCGTGTTGCAGACGTTCAAACGCACCACGGTCTGTCCACCAGACCAATCGTAAAACTATGTCCTCTACCCATTCAGGCAAATGTCCCTAAGACACTACCCTCACAGCAACTTTCAATACCTGAATCTTGTTTTCTCCTAGCCATAAGTTTTCAAAAACCCAATACTAAAGCAAATCTATTTTACAGAAGCAAAATGGTATGTTGCTGCAGCACGACGCCACCCCGTAGACATAAACCAGTTCTGCATCTGCGCTTGTTCCCAGACACCAAGAACACCACACAGTAACGTCGCTACTCAACCACACCGCCATCGCATAGACGTGAACAAGCTCTTCATCTTCGGCTAGCCCCAGGAAAAAAGGGTGCTACACGACGACGTCGCGAATCAATCACGCCTTCACAAAGTGCACGCGAATCAATTGAGCATCAGCGCGTACCTTCATGCAAGAATAGCAATAGACAACGACCTCGAAAGTTAACTCCGACTCTACTTCGTCGGCGTGCACCAGCAACAGTCGATATGCACCACCATGCAACAAAGGCCTTGCACCACAGCGTCGTGATCCAACCGTTCATCTGTGCTTAGTTTGCCACCGCTATCACGCACTCAGATTTTGCAAGTTTTTCTTGGGGCTGACTGTAGAAGAACGCATCCGTTGCGTACGTAAATTCAACTACTGCTCGAATTCTCTAGCTAGAACACATCGCAAGACACAATGCACATCGCGCGACAACTGTAAAACCTGTGACTCACCACTCCACTCGTTACTACATCGTCCACTACCTGGTGAGCGAACCATGGCTAATCTGCCTACTAATACAACCCGCAGGGCCGTAGACGAAGCCATAACGGCATTGGAAGTACATGAATCTCTTGCACCAGTGCAACGGGGGCGCCATGTATAAGCGACTTACGCACTTAAAATACACTTCGGCTAAAGAGAACGCAGCCACCCTTTTTTTCGAAATTACGGCAGTTCGATGTGGCCATGCGACTGCTATAAATAGGGGCGCCTTATTGGTTATCCCGCTCCTTCTCCTTTTTCAACCATACGGATTGGACCATCATCGATAAAGTATCATTTTAATCAACTACGTCAACCGAAGGAATTTATCAACTTCATCATCGTGGAGTATTTACCGCATACATCATTTACTTTGCTAAGTTCTATTTGAATTATACATTTACATTTCAATTTATGTTTGGAACATCTTAATGTTATATTTATATTGAATTCCCATTCTTTGTACTATTGAACTTCAATATTGTCTCATTAAATTGCATACGAATTACATACATGCGTATTTGCATTATTATACAAATACTTGAGTGCTTTACATCCATTACCCTTGCACGTGTAGATCCGTACCTACTCGTACATATAACAGATTTGAGAAGCAGAGGCATCGCTCTTCCATGCCTCAACAATTTCCCTTCTCAATGTCGTAAATAGGCGTTAAACTCCGTAAGCCCTCCAACAATTAAAGAGGCGCTGGTGTGTATGTAATTTCGTCTCTTCTTTTTTATTTTTTAGTTCTTAGCTCAAATAGCACGCGTGAAATGCGTATTTCTGCAACTGATAATTCAGCGTTCGCGTTCGACATTTTGCTCAAAATTAATTGTCTTATAGGCCCGTCAGAATGGGTACTTGTACGTCAATAACGGAAAAGTATGCGAAGAAAGTGGCGTACGTACCGTTGAGATACGCCACAATGAAGGTCTTGCGTTTGCAAACGAAAATCAGCTGTTCCTTATGGACGCATACTTGGAGTTTACATAAGTAAATTTGCAGATACAATAGCAAAACATTCACACTTTTTTTACTAATATATTCATACTTCTCATTATATCCTTGTCAAAGCCCCTGGCTGTTAGAAGATAGTTTATTGTTTGAATGCTTACTTTACTCAAACAATGTGACAATTAATGCATATTCTCATTTGTCTTGTCTTGTATAAACGCAAGGTTATAAAACTGCCAGCAGTGAAGAACCTCTTCTTCTTCTTCTTTATTGGCGCTGTAACCGCCTAAGCGATTTTGGCCGAGTCCAAAATAGCACGCCAGTCATTTCTCTTCTGTGCTAACTGACGCCAATGGGAAATGCCAAGTGAAGCCAAGTCCTTCTCCACCTGTTTTTTTCCAACGCAGAGGAGGCCTTCCTCTTCCTCTGTTACCAGTATCGCGGCCCACGTTGAATATTTTCAGAGCAGGAGCGTTTCTGTCCATTCGAGCGACATGGCCAAGCCAGCGGAGCCGCTGAATTTTAATTCGCTGCACTATGTCTATACTGTTGTAAAGCTCATACAGCTCATCGTTAAATCGTCTGCGATATTCGCCATCACCAACGCGCAAAGGTCCGTAAATCTTTCGCAGAATCTCTCTCTCGGAGGACGTATGTGCGTCAAAAGTTGGCCAACGTTCCTTGGGTGGGGTAAGTTGGGTTGGGCAAGTGTTGCCAATCTGACGCTCCCTATGAAAACACACATAGTCTACTCAACTGTCACTTTCATCCTTGAGGATAACATACGCAAAGTAGCCGTTCTGGCGAAGCCATTAACTATTGTCAGGACGCCTACGCCACGGATACAATTATCAGCGTTTTTGACAACTAATACGTATTTCTTTATTGTCTTGACAGCATTGTCCAATGTAAGCGCGCCGTAAGACGTACATAATTGTTGGGTTCAACAACTGCCAGCAGTTTCGTAGTAGTTGAGCTAAACAGCTACGTCTTATGAACGCGACCAATAACCCAAAATCATTTTATAAATATCCGAACCGTACCCAGGAAATCAAGCATACCATTAGTTACGTTCCAGATGCTTCACGACATTGTGTACAAATACAAGTGAGGTATCTTAGCATTAGACGTCAGCCTGCGGCACAGCTGAGATCACCTGTTTTTATGAGTTCCTTATTTGGGTCAAAACAGTGCTTTTTTGACACCTGAGTTTCATTAAATAGTCTCATAGAACTTAGTAGTATTTACTCTTAAATGGTAACATATATGCACAAAAACTTGAAAAATATTAGATGATTGTTTTTTAAAAATGCAATTTATAAAATTTCGTTTGGATTTCAACACTGGAAATATTGTAATTATAAAGTTTTAAACATAATTTTAAAGATTTTTAAAACTTTGAAAAAGTATTGCAGAATGCAAAAATGTGCTAGAATGTTTTTGCACCTTTGTTAGCATATTCGTGTGCAGACTGAAAAAATGGCGAAAAGTATGGTCCGAATGGTAAGTTTTCTTTTATTTCTAATTAAATAAATTAAATTAGTTATTTTGCAGCAATAACCAATGGGGCAGACGGCAACTATTAATAGACTAGCCGATTTAGGTAGACAGTAGTGTACAACAGCAACACTTATCCAAAAATTTACTTAAGCTGGGGGCCAATTCTGGTTCTATGAAACGGAGAAGTGAAAATGAAAAATTAAATGTCAGTGAAAATTTAATTGTTTCACTTTATCGTTTCGTTCATGATACAAAAAAGATGGTAGTTTCATTTAATGACATTCGTTGTTGTTGTTAACCATTTGACTTTTAATAAAATTATGACATTTCATCAAATTCATGCTACCTGATCACTAGAAGAAATATTTTTTTTTTAACCAGAAGATTTTATCAGTACATTCAACGATGTGGAATATGATAAACTAGAAAATTATGCCGGCTACATGATTTCGAAAATGGGGTTGACGACTAGGTTCAGAAAGCATGACGAAAGTGTATGCTTACATATCGTCGCTTAAAGTACAAAACCGCGTATCGTCGTTCTGCAAAACCGCGTAATTGACATTTTTTGCCAAAAATGGGATTTGCTCACACAAGCTCTTGGCTCAAGCCTTATCCATTCGTCCTGAAATGCGATTTCTTTGTAAAAAAAGAGAACCTTTTGAAATATGAGTGTTTTTACTCTCTACAAACAATTAATGCAACTGTGTATGTGACAGTTGTGCATTTTGTCGATACACGGTTTTGTACTTTAAACGAGGATCTGTTAGTTGTTTATCGGAGGGCGATCTCTTCAAGCCGACTTCAGGTATTTTGCATAAATTAAGAATTTGTGAAATTTAATGATGATGCGCTAATCACAAAGCGTAATTTTTTGCAAAATCTGATGAGAAATGTAAAAGTAAATTTGAACCAAAATATAAAAAGGTTTTATTTGGGAAGAACATTATTTAGAATTCGACTTTTAAATCGCAACAGTTACAATGAAGTCTCCTTTAACAGTTTACATTTTAAATATTTTTAATAAAAAAACCACGTAAGTAAAAAAAAGTACCAAGCACTAATAATGGTTTTTGATTTGAAATGTTATTACATTGGTATAAATATGGGAAAGAAAATACTCCGATTTATTGTTTTAATATTATCAAAGTGGCAAGGCCGTTGATAATACTCACAATTTATGAAACTTCAAAAAATTTTATTATCCGTCAAAAGTTGTTTATTGAAACTACCTTCTTTTTTGTATCATGGTTTCGTTATATCATTTTAAGCGATTAACTTACATATGCGCAAAAGGTTTTAATACGCTTAAGTTATTGATTTATAAAAATTCCTTTTTTTTAAGTTCATTTTAATTTAGACAGCGGAAATATTTGAATTTTAAAAATGTATCACATATTTTTGAAGATTTTCAAAGCTTACTGCGGGACAAAACAATGGGTCTTATACATATATGAATAAAAAATAAGCAACTACTTATTCTTAAAATTTCAGACTTTTAACTCGATTTGATCAAACAAATTTATTATATTATTATATTATTTATATTATTATATATTTATTGAATTTATATATTCGTTTGCTGCTTCAAAATGGCTTCTCAGCCATGCGCTGGAGTAAATTGAAAAACGCTTCAGTGGAAGCCAGGCCAATTTTTTTTATTAATAATTGAATAAATTGAATTTAGTTTATTTCTACTTTCCGAAAATTTCCAATGCTTCTGATTGCTGCAAGGATTATATATCGAATTGGAGTATAATCAACACAATATATGCATATACATATATATTATTTGGCCGCACAGGTCCAGTTGAGATTTACTCCTGGTTTTGCGCTGTCTTGGCTCTGAACACAATATCCCATAAGGACTTGTGTCAACCCTCGCGATGGCCTGCTCCTTTGAGAGAAGGGAACTTCGGGACACTTAAAGCGACTGTGCTACGTGTGGAGATAGCGGCTTGAAGCGGAGACCCAATAGAACTGACATGATTAAACAAATAACAAAAACAACTGTAATGGGTGCTCCCGAGGAAGAATGCAGCGCATTTAGAAAGAGCAGTAGAGTTGTGCGCTCCCCGCCACAAACTCCTCTGCAGGCAAAAGCCGGCACCACGAGCACGGAGAGAGCCGTCGACGTGGTGCAGAAGGGTACACCTTCGCAAACGACAACTCCCGGCAGCCGGGATGGTGGTCATCAAACGCCAGCCGCTGCAAACAGAGACAAGCATTCACTGACATAATGCGAGGGCAAACACGTAGTATCCCTCGCAGGAAACCAGGATGACACCCGTCTAGGGTCGATGTTCGCAAGTTCGATACGTCACTCCTAGCAGATTCCCAAGGTATTTCACCCACAACGGGAGAGATCCACAACAGGGAGTCTTGTACTAAGCTGGTCGAAGAAACTATGCGCTGCATTCACCGGGCATGCAAAGCCTCAATGCCACAGAGGAGAGCATGGTTAGGTAAAAAGCAGGTATACTGGTGGATTGACCGAATTGCTGAGCTGCGAAGGGCCTGCCATAGAATGCGGAGACTCGGAACGCGCGCTCGTGGTAGACCCGAGGCGCTGACCAGAGCAGCAGCCTACAAAAGCGCTAAGAAAGCACTTGGGGCCGAGATACAGAAGAGTAAACGGAACTGCTGGAAAGCGCTATGTGACGAAGTGGATCGCGATCCCTGGGGCCAGGGATACAAAATAGTGATGAAAAAGTTCCATACATCATCACAGGCGATGGATGAGGCCCGAGTTAAGAATATAGTGGATGCGCTATTTCCCACACACCCACTAAGAGCCGACACAGTGTTCGTCGAGGAGCAAGCCGAGGCACCACTGTTTTCGACAGACGAGCTGAAGCTAGCCCTGCGAAGCATGAAAGTCGGCAAGGCTCCAGGCCCCGATGGCATACCAGCGGAGGCAATCAGGTTAGCAGCGGAAACGACCCCTGATCTTCTGCTTAACATGTGCAAGGCGAGACTGGTGCTTATACCCAAGGGCAAAGGGGACCCAAACTCTCCTTCATCCTTCCGGCCACTCTGCATGCTAGACACAGCAGGCAAAATGATGGAGAGTCTGCTCAAAATACGCTTGACGTCAGCCATAGAAAGCGAGGGAGGCCTTTCACCCCGACTACATGGCCTCAGGAAGGGACAATCAACTATAGGAGCAATTGGCGAAGTAGTCGAGGCGGTACATAAGGCCGAAGAAGCCTGCCACCAGGCGCGGCCAATAGTGCTGCTAGTCACACTGGACGTCAAGAACGCCTTCAACTCGGCAAGATGGGACGACATGCTAGAGGCCTTGGAACGGTCATTCAAGGTTCCAACATACTTGCTAGATATGATCCGGGACTACCTCAGAGACCGTTGGTTTTTGTACGACACAACACAAGGTCAGAGAAAGAGACGTATAACCGGCGAAGCGGCACAGGGGTCTGTACTTGGCCCGGACCTCTGGAACGCCACGTATGACAGTCTGTTGCGTACGGAAATGCCGGAGAGCACGGTCTGCAATTGGCTACAGCCAAAACGGAGATCGTGCTCCTCACCAGGAAACGGATCCCAACAATTATAAATATAATGGTCGGACCTCAACGCGTGCGGACTTCTAGGTCTACAAAATACCTAGGGGTGAAGCTTGACAGCAAACTCACATTCTGGGAACACATCCATGGAGTATGTGAAAAAGCTGCGCAGAGCACGGCGGCTCTAAGCCGGCTGATGGCGAACGTGGGCGCCCGAAGCCATGCCGCAGGAAGCTTCTGATGACAGCGGTCCAATCGGTGCTTCTGTACGGGGCAGAAATATGGGCTGACGCATTGAAAGTAAAAAAATACCGGATTCAAATGTCTTCGGTACAGCGCAGAGGGGCACTACGCATTGCTTCTGCATACCGTACAGTGTCCGCTACTTGCATACGAGCGAAAAGAGATTTACAATCTCAGTGCCGAGATAGGTCGAGCAGCTGCCGCGGCAAGGGCGCGCGAGCAACTGATCCAGCAGTGGCAACAAAACTGGAACGCGAGCACAAAAGGTCGATGGACACACTCCCTGATAGCCGACCTTCAAACATGGCTGAACAGACCACATGGGGAAGTCGATTTCTACCTGACGCAATTCCTCACCGGTCATGGTTGCTTCCGAGAATATCTTCATAGAATGGGAAGGGTGGACTCACCGTTCTGTCACTACTGTGGAAACGTCGAAGATAACGTGTACCACACATTCTTCACCTGCGAACACTTCTTGATTTCGCGCAGAATGTTGGAAGAAAGACACGGAGACATAACTCCGGACAACATAGTTGGGGTAATGATTTCCAGCGCAGAAAAGTGGGAAGCAGTTGCGAGATACATGAAATTCGTATTCCGCTGCAAAAGAGAGGACGGTTGTCTACTGAGGACACCCGAATGAAACGCCCCTACAAAAGAGCAGCCCCAAGGCTCTAACAGCGCGCTCCTGCATCTGAAGACATGCAGAATTGCGGTGCCAGATGCGGGATTCTTGCGCGGGCGGTGGGAGTTTGGGTTTAAGTGGGTAGCCCAACACGCTTCGGTGGGAGTCCCACACTCGGGGAAGGTAGTATAGAGACTAGCGCCCCCGGCCAGTGCATAAAGCATTTCCCTCTCCTACGAAAAAAAATAAATAAAATAAATAAAAAAATTTCACAGATCTCAGGGTCAGTTTAGAAATACGTCATCAAAATTATTTAAAATTTAAGTAGGAATTATTTTTTATTTATAACGTAAAAGCGCTATCTGATCCAATCTGATAAGTATATTTCCCCTAAAGTTAACCCATTTTACTTACTCCTTGTCTTTCGTGAAAATATATATTTTATTTAAAATTTTCAGATATGTACATATATTTTAAAATTTTTGCTTTCCTTTTTGTCTCTTTATAATATTTAATTAGATACATATAGATTATAATAAGCTTAAAACGAAAGAGCACAGCAACCCTTTCCTGTTAATCTTGGGCACACAAAACCCTTTAAAATTCGGTGCTGCACAAAATCCTGGCTTTTATATTTTCCATCAAAATACCACTTCGCAACCCTGGACTTTCTCGAAGCGCCATATTGTTCACACTGTCATCGCCATATTGAATACCCTGTTAACTATCTGTCAACCCTAAGATATCTCACTTGTATTCTTCCACAATGCTTCATGATTTGCAGGTTTTACAGATTTGCAGGAAAAGCTGTTTTCTCCATTAATAAACTTTATGGAAGGTGGTCACCTGGAACGGCTTCCTGTGAAATCCTGCAAATAGTGAAGCATCTGGAACGCAACTATTTTACGCACAATTTTTATAGGGGTATTCATCAAAAGTGATAAACTGTTGATAAACTTGATGAAATTATAAATTTATCATTGCGTTAAATGAACTGTCAAACTTTGTATGGAAAACTATTTAAAAAAAATGTTATCACTTTATCAAACGATTTTGGTGAATACATGTATAAATTTCACCAAAATTCAACCTTGAGCTACGAACACATAAAAAGCAAATGAAATGAGGAGGAGGTAAGAATGGAATGTAACTAGCCATATAAGTTAAATAATAAACAATTATATGCATGGAAGCGCACAAGGCTTCCCTGATTATAATGATGGGATTCTTCCGACTGATGGATGCTGGGGGTTGACGAAGCCGGTGGCCGGGATCCTGGCGACGACAAAGGTGGACCGGTGGATGTGGCTGGACGACGATGGCTAGGTGTCAATTGCTGACTAGCGCGATGGTAATGCAATGCCGGATGGAGCTGGTTTACAGACGGCGACCGCAACAGCGATAAACTGTAGATAGCGGCGCGGGCTAGAGACGTACAATCAAGCTGGAGCGTGGAGACCCCTTTATTTCGCGTTGCTATTCCAAATGAAACCACGACCGATAGAATTCAATACCGCTTTATTCGGATGAAAAACACTTAAAACTATTGCGAATGACTTTGCGTTTGTAGGAAAGATAGTTCACTATTCTTGCGTGAGGTTTTTATGGTTGTAATGCGCAATGGATTAATATATGCAAGCGATATTCACGAGATCCAAAAGATTAATAATAAAAAATGCAAAAACTAGACAATTGTTTGTCTCTATGACATATGTCAAACTGCCGATTGAGGGTCACCAATACCTACTGAAATTCACATAAGTGTTATACAATTCAAAGTGTTTGCGCAAACTTACATTTGTACTAATACAATTCAGATATTCAAATACCAAAATGAGTGATTTTTGATGATAAATGGATTAGTTCCTGAATAATTCAAATTACAAGGTGAGGAATATGACATAACAAATGCGATATACTTATATAGTTATAGAATTTAAAGGTTACAACTCAATCGGCAGTAATCGCTTAAACATCGTCGCGGCCCTAGGCGCGCTAAGCGGCTAGTGTCTTTTCCAATTCCATAAGCGCACGTAAGGCTTCATGAACCAACCGCCGGCTGACCTTTCCTCTGTATGCTGCAGTGCGCAGTCCGTGCGTGGTATATTTGACCGTGCGGTTTTCTACACGAGCTGGACGATGACGTTGAGACGCATGATCATTGGTACGAGGAGGCATGGTGTGCGCTTACGGATTTTTCTGTTTCCGCTGAACTTCCTTCGGGACTGCCTGCGATGCTTTACGGTTAACTGACTGCGGCACTTTACGGTGGAGTAGCCAGTGATGGCGTAGACCGCAGAATCTGCACCTGGCCACGGAGGTACACTCGCCGGTAGCGTGCGACAATGCGAGGCAATTCGTGCAGAAGTGATGAGCCCGGGCCAGTAAGTATCTTTGTTGCGGATGCGTCCTTTTAAATATAGGACACAAGCGGAGCGGGTGGTGGCGAACACAAACATGGCATTTTTGATAATCCTGCTGTTGTTTGCGTGTTGCACAGTCGTTTTCTGCTGCGGCGCTGGGCGTCAATACCACGCTGGATCTCACAAACTTGCGCGGCGCAGGCTGCGGAGCATTGTAGATTTCCATCTGCAAAGATGCGTTTGCATAAGGTATTAGTGATATGCAGGACTGAGTGTATTTTATGTGATTTTCGTGTTTTAGGTTTTTTTTTTTGGTTTTATGGGCAAGTGACTTAGGTAGCATACTTGTGTATAAATTAAGGCGTTTACTATGAGCCGAAGATAAGGGATGGCATACAAAGCGGGCTTAGGGAACCTAGTGGAAACGAATCGATGAGTCAAATGGGTTGCGAGTGCCATTTATGATATTTACTCGGTTTCTACGAGAGGACATTGGACATCTGACGAAGGGAGGAAACATAGCTTCACAATCGGTCGAGTGAGAATACCGGATTGATTGCGAACGTCGACAACCCGAATGTGCCCATCTGGGCCGGGATACGCCTTCTCAATGCGTCCCAGACGTCATTCGGTTGGCGGTAGCGTATCGTTATTGATAAGAACACACTCTCCGACCTTTGGTTCAGTTATAGCATCCTTCCATCGATATCGCTTATGGTGCATTTACATGGTATGAATCTGATCATAAGCCGTATGAATTTTCCTATAAAAGAAGCACCAACTCTATGAAGAAATGAATGAAAGCGATATATATTTAACAATTTTGACTTGTATACTAGACAATATTTTTTTTTGTAAACAACAAATAAAAGAATTTTATTTTGTGCTAGCTTCGAAACTAGAAGCTTATTTTTTTGTTAAATGTGCTTTAAAAAGGACCTACTGCCAATAAAGCCTTGTGGATTGCTATTTTTCCATATTTGTAATGCTTCCATTTAAACATCTTTGTGGAAAAACAGTTTTTTGTTCAGAATTGCTTGTTTACGAAACGTTTGGCATAAGTTGAAATCATAGGGATGCCGTTTTCTTCCGTTTCTCAGTGGATTTTATGTATGCAATACTTCTACATATCTTCGTTTAAAGCACAAAACCGCGCATAAAGGAAATGCAAAACCTCGTATGGGAGGTTGCCTAAATTTTAAAAACGGTTCTATCTTTTAAACTTAATAATCTTCTCTCCTTATGTCTAAGTCGATATTTTATTATATCGATATTTTATTATAAATGGCTAAGGGCTTGATGTCAGGAGCTTCCGATGACCAAATATCTTTTTTGGCACAAATTTCAGTTCCGAGGTTTTGCAGAACCACGATACGCGCTTTTGTACTTTAAACGACGAATATGTATATCGCTTGAACAATATGTTAGTGTTTGGCCTAGCTTCTCCTCCGATATGCGGCGTGCGTGATTTTGTCACACAAAGTAAAGGACAGTTTTACGCCGACTCCGAACGGCAATTGTATTTTAATGAGAAGTTGTTTCCATGACAGAATACACTCGGAGGTTTACTATTACCAACAGAGGGGCAACCACTATTAGAAAAACTGGGCTTGAACTCAGGCTCTGCGTAATGCTCTACAGCAGCCGGCACTACTTTTACATATATTGCTGGTATATTCAAAATACTATCCCGAACTTCGGAGTGTATATATGTAATATAAAAAAGAATGAGAGGTACTATTAGAAAATGTACCCAAAATTCTGGAGCAAATGAAAAAATGCTCATTGAAAATAGTTCACATGTATAAATTAAAAGATATAACTTAATAGGTTACAGCGCTAAACAAAAGGAAAAGTTAGAAAAAATAACAATGCGGTTTGAAGGAAACATGAAGCCATAAAATGCTTGTTTGTTTCGTTAATACTCTGAACTTTGTAAGATATGGCACTGTCTTATTTGCAGTAGTTTGCAAATATTCACTAATGGTTCTAAAATCGCAAACATTTTCGTGGGATGTTTTTGTTTGATTTCGAATTGAAAATACATTACGATCATATTGTACCGAAATAAGTGCGGTATCCCTGCATTTTTGTAAAAGCCAGAAAGAAGCATAAACTGTATAAAAAAATTAAAGGGAGAAGTATACATGCCTTCTATAATTTTGACTTATATGTATATATGTGTAAACAACAAAAAATACAATTTTCATTTCTTTGCCAGCTTGGAAAATATAGGCTTATTTTTACTTAAACGTGATATAAAGCTCATTAAAATGTTCTGTAATGTCTTGTTGTAAGTTTGTTATCATAGTTCTTCGTATTTTTATTGTCCACTAAACGTGAGTGGCTTCAATTTAAAAAGTTCTAGTACAAAGAATTTCTTTGTTTTGAATTTGTTTGTTTATTGTTTTTAATTTTTAAAATTCATACTTTTGACATGTATGTGAATGGCGGAGTTGCCGCTTTCCTCCTTTTCGGTGGGTTTTTATATTAAAAAGGCATCAAAATGGGAAAAACCCCCCTTGGTATCTCTGCATCTGTTAACCTTTTTATGGGAAGATGTATGAAAATTCAACTTGCTATAATTTCATATGCTTAACAGTATCACAACAGTATGTTTACAGTATCTCCCCATAACTTTTCATATGAAAAAATTTATTATATGCATCCCACTCCATATCATTGAATTCCTCATTAGAACATGTAGTCCCTCTATTTAGGCGTATCAACAGTTCATATGGCTTCATACCATGTAAATGCGCCATTATGCGCTTAACTTTTTCCCATCGATTTAAGAGGGAGAGATTCTCGTGATTTACATCGGGAAGCGATAGCAACGGCGCTCCCCTTAGGAAGTGTTCAGGAGTGGGGGCCGTTAAATCTGTGGGATCCTGGGAGAGTGGCGAGATGGGTCGATAGTTTAGCACAGCTTCAATCCTTATGAGAAGGGTGGCGAATTCTCAAAAGTAAATTTATGAGATCCGGCAGTTTTTTTGAGATGCATTTTAAAACTTTTCACTGCGGATTCCCACAAACCGCCCATGTGAGGAGCACTTGGGGGAATAAACATCCAATCGATGCCTTATGGGGAGTATTTTGCAATCACATTATTAGACACTTGCTAGAGGAAGGTGGAGAATTCTCGTCCGGTGGCTCGTTTAGCTCCGATAAAGGTCCGAACGTTATCACTCATGGTTCGAGGGGGGTAATCACGACGCCCTACGAAGCGAGCAAACGCGGCGAGAAACGCATCAGTGGTGAGGTCGGAACACAGCTCAAGGTGAACGGCCTTTGTAGAGAAACGTACAAAGACAGCCACATAGCCTTTTACAAGGGTGTGCGATTTTAGCAATGAGGCCTTTTATGTTAAAAGGTCCAGCAAAACCGACTCCGGTAGTGGTGAAAGGTGGAGCGTATGCGCACCGCTCAGGGGGCAGGGCTGCCATTATTTGCAAACGCATTTGCTGCTTTTGTACAGTACAAGGTTTACATTGGAAAATGCATTTTTTGATGAGCGGTTTGAGCCGGGGGATATAAAATTCCTGACTAATAACTTGTTGCATGAGACGCGAAGTAATTCATGTATGAAGCGAATATACGTGGCAGCAAAGCGAGATTTTTCAAGTATTATGAATGGATGTCAATCATTGTAGCATGGGAATGAGCTAGTCGACCATTGACACGGAGGAGCTGAGTCTTGTCAAGAAATGGGTTGAGAGTGAGCAGTGAACTGCGTTTTCCGATTGTCGTCGAATTGGATAAATTTGTCTTTTCATTAGGGAAGTATCGAGTTTGAGTCAAGGCTATGAGACGATGTTTTGTGATGCGAAGGTCGTCGTGAGTTAGAGGGCCGTGCTGAATAGCAAGTATTCCTTTTACTCGATCCCTTAGATTAACGATGGGCAAAATGTGCACATACGGGCGAAATGCCCAAACGTGCAAACCGCGGGCAAATGTGCAAACCATTGGGTAGATGAGGTGAGGTAATTATGCCCGGGGGGGGGGGGGGGGGGTAACAGAAATTTTTATGCGAATTGCATCTGTATGTGTGATCGGAATGAGAGAACAAGTATATGTGAGTACTCACGAATGTGAGACCCCATGGCTGCCAACTTTCCTAAAAGCACCAAAACTTGGGACAAATCAAAACATCATACATACTTATGTGTATAGAAAGACTTTCGTATCCAGAATAAAATTCACTAAATAAGCACTGAACATGGCGGGAAAAAAGCTACATGTATGCATGAAAAAAGCTACATGTATGCATATCTATATATTTTTGATGATTTGAAGATTTTAATTTTTAACGATGCAAAGTGAAGTGTATGTATATACATTTTGATTAAATCAAAGGTGTGTATTTAATTTTACAGCACTTGTCCAAATGCTTTATTTGTTTTTTTTTTTTTTTAATTGAAGGTATGGACCTAAAAATGCAAATAAGTTTTGCATTGAGTACATTTTACAAACTCCAACGAGCTCAACAGTCACGAAGACGACATTCTTATGACCAATTTTTATACTTTATTTAATACCACAAAATCCCAACAATGGTTATAAAACCATATAACGAAGTTCAAATTTTGTTTTTTGTTAAAAAACTGATGGTTTTTTATAAACATATGATCTCTAATTTTATCAAATAAAGTTTAACTGTTAAATTATAAAATAAACTTTTTTTTATAAGAGTTTACAGAATTTAAATGATTTAGCAGGATTCTAGCGATTTTTGTTTATTAATCTGGCGGGACGGCAGAAACAGAAATGGCAACACTTGTGGTGAGTACCGACTTGCTTGCGCGCATATTAGCTGTTTTGTAATTCACTTTTGCATTGTCAGCGTTCAGTTAGTCGCAAATTTTCAAAGGGAGGGGTTGTTCTTGCGCAGATAATTTTTCGTTAGAAATTTGCTTGGAAAAAAGGACAATCATGCGCAAAACAACCTTTTTATATGACGGGTTTCTACCGACTGAGCCTAGTAGTAGCGCTCGGCTCTCTTATTTACGAACACATACGCAAGCAAGATCGTTAACACGTTATTGTTCGCCAGTATGAATTAGCACATACTATTTTTTGCATATGTATAATCAATTTAAACTTTATTGATTTATTAATAAAATGGTCGGTGTTCGAGCGGGGCAATATAGGGGCCGAGAATCCTCGTGATTCCGGCAACGGGGATCAAT
>NW_023458790.1:0-1706 GCF_013731165.1 Rhagoletis pomonella
AGGTCATAAAATAAAAATACGAGCTAACTTTTGCAAATCCATCGAGTGTTTTACTACTGGGCGGGTATTCTTTCAGAAAATTTTAACAAAGTGCTGACTGGTTTGGGCTGTCGCACAGTGGTATTAAAGATGAAACGGAACCTAACAAAAACCGATCATACAATTATATCGTGTTAAAGGCATGTCTACAGACGAGCTAACGACTTAGTTGACTATTTCGGGACATTTCGTAACTTGGACTATCTGCCACCCTTAGACCATTGTGCGCCGTACCAAATTCCATAGACGGCTTTATACGAGTACTTACCTAATTGAATATAATTTAGTTCTAATAGGCGATGCCACACATCCATCTTTATTAATCGAACTATAGTATTAAAGCCCACAAATCATGCAATCATTTAGATAAGACAAAGATAAAGTTAACTTAAGTCAAATGCCGTCAAAACTGTCATCTTTCAGAAATTTTCGCTTGCCTTACCCACAGCAGCACTAAAAGCATCAGCATCGCTAAGCACGCCTTGCAGCGCGTGCGCACAATCAGAATTGCAAAAGATTATTGCTGATGAACGCGTAAATCACAGAAGTTTCATAAATACATACATACATATCTACGTTTGGGTGCGCAATAACCAGGTAATGACACTAAATGGCCAGTGATGGTCGACGACTTCTCGCAAACATATACGCGCACCCAAGTCGATGTTGGTGGCACAGCTATGCATGCTTAGCCACTGAAATTGAGCCAGTTGAATAGCAAAATGCTAAAATCCATACAAATGAATAGCTGAACCAATCGCATCTGATGTGCATCGATTCTCTACAAAGATAGCAGGCAAGGCAATCCAATCTCCGTCTTTTTTTCCGTCGCTCGGTGTGGCCTCCCTTTTTGTTTTTTAATTACTATGGCAAGCCTGCGTAGTCCACAGCGCTGACCATATTGCGTCTACCGTTTTTAGTGTGGTTACTGCTTTTGTTTTCATTATGAAGTCCGGCTTTGGCTCAACAAGCACCAACGATGGCAGTAGCTGTGTCAGTTTGGACCAGCCCCCATCGCTATCCCCCACAGCAGCAGAGTACGCGCTGCAATTTTTATGAAACGCAGAATCGTTTTAATTTTCTGCTTGTCTGTCTGTCCGTCATTCAATGGTGAATTTGCATGCGTTGCACGTGCGCGGCGTGGATTGTCGTTAAAGTCAGCGCAATGGCGTTCGAACGCTGGCATGAGAATGTTCTGCTGCTGACTCGTCATTTTGGCTGCTAACTGCTAAATTTACACAAATATACATCGGCGTATGTATGTATGTGTGTGTGAGAACAATAGCAGCGGTGGTATTCGCAATTTTTGTCGTCGACGTTATCGAAATTGGCCACCAGCGTACCCCAGAGGCGATGGGCAATTGGCGGTGGATGCAGCTACTGCGGTGATAAGCGCGCTCAGCCAGCTCAATCAAGTTAGCGGCGCTAAAATGAAAAAATGAAGAAAAAATTTGTTCGTATTATTGTGCTCATTGTGCGCTATTTTCGGCCACTTTTCGTTTTTTTTGTGCTCCGACCATTTGGTAAATAATTAAGACTTTGCTAAGTTAACCGTAACTTAGCAAAACATTCATTCAATGAAGTATTTTTACTACTTTTCTGGGCTTATTTTTTTGTGCTTTTTATGTGCTTTGCAAATATCGTTAAACATTGAAAAATCGCTAAAA